>NW_022631001.1:9152650-9161772 GCF_010015895.1 Lontra canadensis
CTGGAAAACAGCATGGAGGTTCCTCAAAATGTTGAAAATAGAACTACTCTATGACCCAGCAGTTGTACTACTGGGTATTTACCCTAAAGATACAAACGTAGTGATCCAAAGGGACACGTGCACCCGAATGTTTATAGCAGCAATGTCTATAATAGCCAAACTATGGAAAGAACCTAGATGTCCATCAACAGATGAATGGATAAAGAAGAGGTGGTATATATACACAATGGAATACTATGCAGCCATCAAAACAAATGAAATCTTGCCATTTGTGACGACGTGGATGGAACTAGAGGGTATCATGCTTAGCGAAATAAGTCAATCGGAGAAAGACAACTATCATATGATCTCCCTGATATGAGGAAATGGAGATGCAACATCGGGGGTTAAGGTGGTAGGAGAAGAGTAAATGAAACAAGATGGGATTGGGAGAGATACAAACCATAAGTGACTCTTAATCTCACAAAACAAACTAAGGGTTGTTGGGGGAGGGGGTTGAGGGGGGTGGGGTTTGGACATTGGGGAGGGTATGTGCTATGGTGAGTGCTGTGAAGTGTGTAAACCTGGCGATTCACAGACCTGTACCCCTGGGGATATAAATATATTATATGTTTATAAAAATAAAAAAAATAATAATAAATAAATAAATAAAATTGAAGAATTATTTAAAATGAAAAGTAGGAGGGGCCAAACTGAGAGAATTTATTGTGGGAGGGACTTGGCTACTTTTATTATTTAGTTAAATACTTGCCAACCTTAGAAAGAGTCAAATGACCATGTAAAGTGACTTGGAGAGGAATCTCTGGCCTTTTGATAAGTTAAAAAAAAAAAAAAAACACAATATATAGAACAATGTTTTATGATGATCCTTGGTACAAAAATCACAAGTTGGTAACAACAGTTTCATCATCATATCAGTCTCATTTTGGGAAAACAGAATTGCAGATTTCTCCCTCTTTTTACAATTTTCTACTTTTATAATTATGACAAAGATCATTACTTTTACAATAAATGTTAAAGATTAAAAAGCTGTATCCTGGGGCGCCCAGGTGGCTTAGTTGGTTAAGTAGCTGCCTTAGGCTCGGGTCATGATTCCAGGGTCCTGGGATCGAGCCCCACATCAGGCTCCCTGCTCAGCAGAAAGCCTGTTTCTCTCTCTCCCCTTCTCCCTGATGCTCAGCTTATTTGTGCTCTCTCTCTAACTCTCTGTCAAATAAACAAATAAAATATTAAAAAAAAAAGCTGTATCCTTCAGAAATCACATTTCAACACATTTACCCAACTGATTTGAAAACCTAAAACTGCCTGCAAATGCTCATAGCAGTTTTATTCATAATCACCAAAAACTGGGAGCAGTCGGGATGTCCTTTAGTCAAATAATGGAGTAACAGTCTATCATATACGCATACAATTGAATATTATTCAGCTATAAAAGTAAATGAGCTACCAAGCCATGAGAAGACATAAATGAAAGCAAGAAAGTGCTGGGGGTAAAAATAAATGAAATCAACCAGTAATGAGGGAGGTATGTCAGAGGAACACAGGAGCCAACTAAAAGAGCTCTGAATAATTTGAGCAACAAAATAAAATAGAAATATATTACAATCCGAAGTATAAAATAAGTATCAGTGAATACATAATCACATAAATAAATTATTGAATAAATCAACAAATGAGGGAGAAGAGGCAAATCCCCCATGCCAAAAATTCCATAAATTTATTTTGATATTCTGACCTCAAGGAGGTAGACCATATTTTCTCACACCATAGGTGTGACCTCCCCATAGTGACTTTCTTTCACAGAGAACAATATGGAAAGTGATTTTTTTTTTTAAAGAGTAACTTTATATGGTGAAGTCTGGCAAACACTACCTCAACCAGATGATCAAGGTCAAAAGAAGAATGCTAAATCATGTTGATATTATGTATACTTGATATGATGTGCTGAAATGGAACTTTATCTCTGTGATCTTCCTTCAAAAACCTGTTGCCCCATTCTAATCATAAGGAACAAAGTCAGACAAATTCCAGCTAATGGCCATCTTATAAAATACCTGACCGGTACTCTTATAAACTATGAAGGTATTCAAAACCAAGGAAGGCTGAGGAACTTTACAGCTAAAAGGAGCCCAAAGAAACATGACAAGTAAATGTAATATGGAGTCCTGGATAGAATCCTAAAACAGAAAGAGAATATTAGGCTAGAATTAAGAAAATCCAAATAAAGTATGGATTTAAAAATGTATTAATCATTGAGTATAGCATATGTGAAAAAGTACCCATGTGCTTTGATGTTTTCTGTTTCTAAGAACCATTTTCTTTCTTTCTTTCTTTAAGATTTTATTTATTTAACAGAGAGAGATCACAAGTGGGCAGAGAGGCAGGCAGAGAGAGAGAGAGAAACAGACTCCTTGCTGAGCAGAGAGCCCGATGTGGGGCTTGATCCCAGGACCCTGAGATCATGACCTGAGCTGAAGGCAGAGGCTTACTTAACCCACTGAGCCACTCAGGTGCCCCAAGAACCATTTCCCCCCAATAAAACCTTTCAAAAAGAAATATAGTGTGCAATGTATGTGCAAGTAGATTCTATCAAGTGATTTTTTTTTTAAGATTTGTTTTTTTCTTTTTTCAATTGAGAGAGAGAGAGAGCATAGGTGGGGAGAGGAACAGAAGGAAAGGGACAAGCAGACTCTGCAGAGTCTGATGTGGTCTTGATCCCATGACTCTGAGATCATGACCTGAACTGAAGTCAAGTGTCGGACACTTAACTAAGCCACCCGGGTGCCCCTATTGGATGAATTTAAAGGAGACTCAAGTAAACGGACACTCTTACTTTTGGATAAGAAGATACACAAAATTAAGACTTCACTTTTTCCTTTATTTATATGTAATATATAATTAAATATATATGTAATATACTTCCATTATCAATACAAACAGGAATGTATTTTGGAATAAAATAAGTTAATTCTATATTTTGCAGTAACAAATAATTAAGGAAGGATAAGTAAGATGATTGTATAAAAAAAATAAAGTTGAGAGAAACTGACCTTTCTAGAAATGTAAACAGATTATAAAACCATAATAGTTAAAACAGTGTGCTATGGCACATGGACTAACAGAACCAAGACAACAATATAGACAATGAAGCATTACATTTTTATCACATTAACTTCCTTTAAATTTGTAAAGAACTTTTCCATATCAGTATTCAAAAATGAACTGTCCAATTAAAAAAGAGCAAATTATGCATATAAATAGTTCACAAAAGTAGAAATACAAATGGATTTCTTTTTTTAAATTTAAAATCATTTTATATAGAGAGTCCTATTAGTTTCAGAGGTAGAATATAATGATTCATTAATTGCATATAACAACCAGTGCTCATTACATTAAGTGTCCTCCTTACTGCCCATCATCCAATTACCTCATTGCTCCCCCCACCTCCCTTCCAACAACCCTCAGTTTCTTTCCTATAGTTAAGAATCTCTAATGGCTTGTCTCCCTCTCTGATTTTGTCTTCTTTTTATTTTCCCTCCCTTCCCCTATGATCCTGTGCTTTGTTTCTTAAATTCCACATATGAGTGAGATCATATCAGACACAGATCAGTCTTTCTCTGACTGAATTATTTCGCTTAGTATTTTACCCTCTAATTCCATCCATGTCATTGCAAATGGCAAGAATTCATTCTTTTTGATGGCAGAGTAATAATATTCCATGGTGTGTGTGTGAGTGTGTGTGTGTGTGTATGCACATACCACATTTCTTTATCCATTCATCTGTTGATGGACATCTAAGGCTCTCTCCATATTTTGGCTATTGTGGATGTTGCTGCTATAATCATTGGGGTGTGTGTGCCCATTTAAATCACTATGTTTATATCCTTTGGATAAATACGTAGTAGTGCAATTACTGGGTCAAAGGGTGGTACTGTTTTTAACTTTTTAAGGAACCTCCATACTGTTTTCTAGAGTGGCTGCACCAGCTTGAATTTCCACCAACAGTGTAAGATTATTCACATCCTTGCCAACATCTGTTGTTTCCCGAGTTGTTAATTTTAGCCATTCTGGCTGGTGTAAGGTGGATGGATGTTGCCAATATCCAGTGTAATTTTCTACATCCTTGCCAACATCTGTTGTTTCTGGAGTTGTTAATTTTAGCCATTCTGACTGGTGTAAGGTGGCATCTCATTGTGATTTTGATTTGTATTTCCCTGATGATGAGTGATATTGAGCATTTTTTCATGTCTCTTTTGGGCATTTGTAGGTCTTCTTTGGGGAAATGTCCATTCATGTCCTCTGTCCATTTTTTGACTGGATTTTTTTGTTTTTTGGGTGTTGAGTTTGATAAGTTCTTAATAGATTTTGGATACTAGCCCTTTATCTGATAAGACATTTGCAAATATCTTCTCCCATTCTGTCGGTTGTCTTTTAGTTTTGTCAGTTGTTTACTTTGCTATGCCAAAGCCTTTTATCTTAGTGAAGTCCTAATAGTTTATTTTGCTTTTATTCTCTTGACCTTTGAAGATGTGTTTAGCAAGTTGCTGTGGCCGAGATAAAGAGGTTACTGCCTGTGTTCTCCTCTAGGATTTTGATGGATTCCTGACTCACATTTAGGTCTTTCATCCATTTTGTGTTTATCTCTGTGTATGGTGTAAGGAAATGGTCCAGTTTTATTATTCTGCATGTGATTGCTCAATTTTTCCAGCACCATTTGTTGAAGAGACTTTCCTGCTTTGTCAAATATTAGTTGACCGTAGAGTTGAGGATCTATTTCTGGGTTCTCTGTTCTGTTCCATTGATCTACATGTCTGTTTTTGTGACAGTACCATTATGTCATGATGACTACAGCTTTGTCATACAGCTTGATCTGGAATTGTGATGCCCTGAGCTTTGGTTTTCTTTTTCAGCATTCCTTGGCTACTTAGTGTCTTTTCTGGTTCCATAAATTTTAGGATTGTTTGTTCCAGCGCTGTGAAAAATGTTGATTGTATTTTAATAGAGATTGCATTGAATGTGTAGATTGCTTTGTATAGCATAGACATTTTAACAATATTTGTTCTTCCAGTCCATGGCATGGAATGTTTTTCCATTTCTCTGCATCTTCCTCAATTTCTTTTGTGAGTGTCTTATTGTTTTCAGAGTACAGATCTTTTACCTGATTGGTTAGGTTTTTCCCTAGGTATCTTACAGTTTTGGGTACAATTGTAAAAGAGATTGATTCTTTAATTTCTGTTTCTTCTGCCTCATTGTTAGTATATAGAAATGCAACTGATTTCTGTGCATTGATTTTATATCCTGCCACTTTGTTGAATTCCTGTATGAGTTCGAGCAATTTTGGAGTGGAGTCCTTTGGGTTTTCAACATAGAGTATCATGTCATCTGTGAAGAGTGAGAATTTGACTTTTTTGCTGATTTGGATGCCTTTTATTTCTTTTTGTTATCTGATTGCTGAGACTAGGACTTCCAGTACTATGTTGAACAATGGTGAGAGTGGACATTCCTATCATGTTCCTAACCTGAGGGAAAGAGCTCTGTTTTCCTTGTTGAGGATGATATTTGCTTTGGATTTTTCATAATGAGCTCTTATGATACTGAGGTATGTTCTTCTATCCCTACACTGCACTATTCATAAAGAAACATCAGGAATGATTAACATGTAATGTAGTGGATGCTGTTTTTAAATGCATGAGTTCATAGCAATTAAACCTGCTGTTTTTGGATGCTCTGACAAAGGACCAAAACTGGAAATAGTTCTCCTCAATTATTTTAATAAAATTATTTCAATGAATGAAATTTAAATAATTTGGCTAATATAAAATATTTTTGTCAGAAATTGAAATTGATACCATGCTGCATAATTTATTTTTTTCTTTGCTTGCTGTTTTCTCCTTCATTAACTATACAGAGATAAGGTATAATAAAGAAGATAGATGGATTAGTAGACTATCTATAAGAAATATGTGTCCAAGAAATATTGTGGATGATTGGACTAGACATCGACCTAAATATCAGAATTAGCTGGGAAAATAAGACAGAAAATCTTAAGCCTCAGATTTAGTTTTGCACAGAGAGGCATATAAATGAGGGAATTTGAGTTGCAAGGAAAATAAACCCAACAAAATTTGCTCAACTATGGAGGAGGGGATATTTGGGTCATTATATAAACATGACAAACAATTGCATTGACATTAATAACAAGGAACAAAGTAGAGCTGGGTCTCCTGGGACTGGAACTAGATTGTTAGGAACTAATCTATCTCTCTCTACACACACACACACACCATATTTTCCCTTCCTTCCTTTTAGGACATGAGGAAATTTCCTTCCTTCCTTCCTTCCTTCCTTCCTTCTTTCCTTCCTTCCTTCTTTCCTTCCTTCCTTCCTTTTCTACCAGTTTGTGTGTTGCATTCTCCTTTCTGGAAAGCAAGTTTTCTGCTTACTCTCTGTATCATTTCCCCCATAACTATGGTTTGAATGTGGCTATGATTTGTCTGGGCATAAACTTTGGTCTCAACACTAAATTGATCTTTATCTATAGAATAACATACTGCCATGTGGAAAATCTCTCTGTTTTCTAGTTCAGTTTCTCAGGAAGAATCCCTGTGTCAATGGATTGTCTAGCCTTTGTTAAATTCATATATTGCCACTTGTGTTCAGTGAGATGATAGCTGTGAGTATGAAAAAAACATGAGTGTATGAGATGTCATGGAATGAATAATTCTTGGGAGCAGACAATTTGTTTGGGTTCTAGTTCTGGCTCTGCTGTGACCAGATACTGTGTCCATTTGTCTCTTCTAAGACAGCTCATCTTCAAAATAATGTCTTTTTGGAGGAGGTCACCAAGAGGATGGAACTGCTTGTTGGCTCATTCACTGAATCTGGGCAAACAGAGACTCCTCACACCCCTCCCTTCTGTCTATGGAATATATATTCTGCTCACCATTCCCACAGCTATGACCGTTTAAGGATCTAACCTTAAGAGAGTAATGTTTTGTTGAGAATGGATAGTACATGTGACTGAACTCAATTGAGGACTCTATATAAACTTTGAAGATTCTAGTTGGCAGGGGAAGATATCCACTCATCTTGCAGGCTGCCCAAGATAAGCCTCATAAGTTCCCTTGTTTACCACCCCTGCTACCTACCATTCTGGAATGGCCTGTCTCTTTCTTCCATCTCTCACTGGGGACCCGTTTCTGTTCTCACCCAGAAAGCTTCTGAGGTTTCGAACCAACATGTCTATATTATAATATTTTCTAAGTTTCTTCTTAGTTTGAGATTGGCCAAATATGTGGTACATGTTGAAGAAAGTCCTCACTGTTGGGCTTGTGACAGAATGTAGTAGGATAAATGGGGGTGGGGGGTGAGGGTGGGGGGATGAGAAAATCCATCAATGTTTCTAGCTCAATTTTATGATTTTAGAATTCCGAATTTGTATGCTAAAAACCAAAACAAAACATAGGTCGTGTTGAGGTCAGTGCAATGTGCAATGCTAAAAGATTTTAAGCCTAGAGCTGAGATACATGTTTATTTTGTTTAATAGGTAATTGCTTATCACAAATTTCAGAAGTACCTGATTTATATGAGCCTTTGCAGTAAAGTTGGAGTGCAAAATTTTTTGTTCTTCTTTTGTCATGGGTTAGAAAAAGTGATTACATGTGAGTTTTGGTCAAGTAGTTAGTTCTGTTATGTTTTGGAAATTAGTTGTGGAATTCAGCAAACCTGATTCCCTGCTGTGTGAAATGGGAAACCAGGAGAAGAAAGATCTGTGAGAAGAATAAGTGAGCACAGTGCTTTGATGAACAGGAGTCCAGGTGTTAAATTTAATTGCCTCCAGAAAAAAAACAAAATTTTCCTTTTCAGCATTAGTCTCACACTTTCTAATCATGGTGGACTTTTACAGGTGGAAGAAAGGGGATGGTGTATGTGGCAAAACATTTTAAAGAAATGTGTTCATTATCTCTTTATTGATAGATTTTTATTATATAAAACAAAGAATTAAAAATAATATATCAAAAACTTATTTCTGTCATTCAATTTTCTCAGATATTAACATTCACCATATTTACTTCAGACTCATTTAAGAAGCAAATAACTGCAGATCAAAGTGGAATTCCTAGGATACCCTCCTTGATCCTGTTTCCTGTTTTTCTCACGAAAATTTAATATCTTAAAATCATTTTATCCATCATGGAAAGGGAGAGACAATGTTTATGGCTGCATATAATTTCTACATATTCATACATCTATAAACATATACAATATGATATTCCATGTTAAATATTCATAGCTGTCTTTGAATGAATGTTTGTAAAATTTATAGAACTGGTATCAGCTTTTCATTCTAAATCAAGTTTATGGGGAATTATCTGTATAGATAAATATTAGCCACCATGTATTTATTCATTCTCTTTTAAGGAGGGTTTAAATTGTTTGCATTTTTAAATTATTAACCACATGAATATTATTTTTTTAAGCATAATTACTTTTATTTTTATTTTTTTATAATCATATAATATATTTTTATCCCCAGGGGTACAGGTCTGTGAATCGCCAGGTTTACACACTTCACAGCACTCACCATAGCACATACCCTCCCCAATGTCCATAACTCCACCTCCCCTCCCAACCCCCCTCGCCCCAGCAACCCTCAGTTCGTTTTGTGAGATTAAGAGTCACTTACGGTTTGTCTCCCTCCCAATCCCATCTTGTTTCATTTACTCTTCTCCTTAATCCCCGATGTTGCATCTCCACTTCCTCATATCAGGGAGATCATATGATAGTTGTCTTTCTCCGATTGACTTATTTCGCTAAGCATGATACCCTCTAGTTCCATCCACATCATCGCAAATGGCAAGATTTCATTTCTTTTGATGGCTGCATAGTATTCCATTGTGTATATATACCACCTCTTCTTTATCCATTCATCTGTTGATGGACATCTAGGTTCTTTCCATAGTTTGGCTATTGTAGACATTGCTGCTATAAACATTCAGGTGCACGTGTCCCTTTGGATAACTACGTTTGTATCTTTAGGGTAAATACCCAGTAGTGCAATTGCTGGGTCATAGGGTAGTTCTATTTTCAACATTTTGAGGAACCTCCATGCTGTTTTCCAG
>NW_022631001.1:9164772-9266246 GCF_010015895.1 Lontra canadensis
CGCATCCTCATGAATATTCTTATTTACATCTCTGTAGAGATGTGTGCTATTGTTTCTCTGCACCTCCACAGGTACAGAGGCTGGTCTAAGGATACCCCCTCTTCCATTTTACCTTTTACTGACCAATTGCTTTCCAAAGAAATTATATTAATTCATAATCTCACCAGTAATTTGTATGATATCCTACTTCTTCATGTCTTCAACATTAACTGAAAAGCTCAAAGTTTTAAATTTTGTCAGTATGTTGAATATTTAAAAATCTTTCACCTTGTCTAACTTGCATTTCCTGAAAATCAGTGGAATTAAATATTTTTATGGATTTATTGGCTATCCTTCTTTTTCTATAAACTATCTTTTTGTAGAACTTGTTAATTTTCCACTGATTTGTCTATCTTTTTCATTAAGATTTGTAAAGTATTTAAAAAGTTGTTGATGCTTGTTCCTCAATAGTAATTTTCTTTTACCACTTGATTTTTAAACTTTATAGTGTTTTCTCTGGTTCACAGAAATTGTAATGTACTGACATTTATTAATATTTCCCTTTATATAACCTGCCATTCAGGAATTCTTTGAAAAATATTTTCTTATCCTAAGGTCATAAAAAATGTTGTGTTATATTTATTTGGTAAATTTTAAATATAAGCTTTTAAATATTAAAGTAAGTACTTAAACCCATCTGAAATACTTCACGTGAAATGTATGGATTTTTTTCTACAATAACCAAGATAATTTAACAATTTGAAGTTTCCTACTGACTTTTATTTTATTTATTTTTTTAAAGAGTATTTATTTATTTATTTGACAGAGAGAGATCACAAGTAGGCAGAGGCAGGTAGAGAGAGAGAGTAGGAAGCAGGCTCCCTGTTGAGCAGAGACCCCCCTCCCCAACCCCATGCAGGGTTCAATCCCAGGACCCTGGGATCATGACCTGAGCAGAAGCCAGAGGTTTTAACCCATGGAGCCACCAGGTACCCCTCGTACTGACTTTTAATGCTACTACTGTCCTAAATTCATATAGAGAAGTTTCTCTCTTTCTGGGTTCATTATTTTGAAATGATAATTAGAAGTTAATCTTACTACCTTGTTGTTATTCTAATTTGTACTTTCTTTTTCTTTTTTCTTTTAACCTTTTCTTTTTTTACTTTCTATATAAATTTGTGACTGGGGCTATACCAAAATGTAGAAATACCTGTTAAAATACTCATTATAATTATGCTAATTTGGAGACATTTCCATCTTTGTGACATTGAATCCTCTCTTCCATATCTATGGTATATATCTCCATTTGTTCATGTCTTGAATTAAATCTTCACATCTTTCAATCGATTTACTGATGGTTGTCTCATAGTAATGTTGTTTGGTTAATAGGAATTATTATTATTGCATCGGCTATTATGAGCTAATAAGAATGCTCTCATTATTTGGAAAGTGAACTTTTATTGGAAAGACTGGGGAAGGATCTAAATTTTACTAAGTATTACCTTGACATCTTTTGTAGAAATTATATTTTATGCAATTATATTTAGAAATTATATTTGTTTCTTTATTTGTAAGTAATATAAATCTCATTTCTTTTTGTCTTATGACTCTGGCTAGGATTTATAGTAACATTTTGTAATTTTATTATACATTACTTGCAGTTTTCTATACAGATATTTATATCACCTGCCCTATAGGGGCTGTGTTATTTCTTTCTTTCTGCTCTTTATGTCTTCTGTTTCATTCTCTTGGCTTATTATGCTGGCTAGTACTTTCATTACTATGTTGAATAGGTGTGGTAAGAGTGGACATCTTTGATTTGTTCTTGATATTAGGGGGTAAGCATTCAGTCTTTTACAAATATGTAAGATGTTAGCTTACGTATTTTTGAAGATGCTTTTTATCTGTTTGAGGAATAATCCCTATATTCCAAGTGTAGAACTATCCCTCTACCCCACTTAGTTTATCCTTCCTTCCAGGTCATGTGGAATTTCAGCTTCTCCAGATAACTTTTCCTGGTTTCCATAATCTCTGCATTCCTGATGTGTTTATCATTATGCAAGTTGACAAATATTGAACTCTAGTGCTTTGCTGTCTTATTGTTTTATGGGTTGCCTTCCATTTAGTCTGTACCTGACAAATTAAATTAAAATCTGAGAGAATGATTAGTATCAAGTATCACTATTATTTCCTATCAAAGTATCAATGTTGTTTAAAGAATTCTAGTTGGTACCAATGTGTAGCCAAGTCTTAGCACAAATGTTGTCCTAAAGCAGTGGTTCTCATGCTTTACTATGTATAAGAATTATTGGGAGGGCTTGACAAAACCAATTTCTGGGTTCACCCTCCAGAATTTTAGATTTGGTAAAAATCTAGATATGTGAAACCCAACTATTTCCATTTCTAACAAGTTGCCAGGAGTCCCCACCAAGATGCCGTGGGTCTCTGAGGACCATACATAAGATGAGGAGTCCCAGAGAATTCTAATCTGGCACTAGCATTCCATTGAACAGAAAGTACTAGCACAGTAAACGTTCATGATGGAGATCCTACGATGATCATTTATGCCATAAAAGAAATTAACTTTGCTTGGTGCTTTGCTTTTTACAAAACACTTTCATACCAGATACATATTTTGACACAATCATGGATTTTGATTGTAATAATATATCCACTTTTTCACAACAGTAAATTGGAACTCATAAAATTTGAGAGGTTTCCCCAAAGTTGCACAGTAAATAAATTGCCGATTCAGTCTTAGATCTACATTCCATTTTTTTTTTCACTTAATAGACTCAAATAAATGCTTTCCTGAACATTATTGTATATTATCCCTCTTGGACTCTCGTGATATAAGATGGATGGGTATTGATTTCTCCATTTTATAGATGAAGAAATTGGTACATAGAAAGGTGACAATCTTGACCAAGGGCAAACAGCCCCAAGTTTTAGCTTCAACTGTCCTCATGGTTTGAATTACCCTATTTCAGTGGCATACCAAGGTAGAAGGGAGTGGGAGCGATTCACACCTAATATAAGCAATAAGAAGATGTAATGTCTTTAAATAATTTAACAATTTTTAATGTATCTGTTTTTTATTATCATCTTTTGGAAATTCTATGCAACTGCAGTGTTAAAATATTCTTCTTATTGAGTAGAATACTCTTACTGTCCCCTTGTCATATATGCCACTACTCTGTTTCATAAAGGGTACTATCTTCTGGAGGAGCCAATAAAAATACAAGCAGGCCTCACATTGCCCAGTTCTGAAACATACACATTTCAGTTATACAGTTCAGTTAAATAACACCAGACCCCTAACAGTGTGGGTCAAATTTCAATTACCACAGTGTATTAACTGAATAATTGCATAACTGCTAGCTTTCCAGTCCACAAGCCACTATGTAAATAACAGGTGCACACATATTCAGTGACCAATCACATCACTCCTTTCAAGGTCTGTCAATGGTGGGCCACAGCACATCTGTTATTCAGTTCTACGCAGACAGCAAAGGATGCCGTTGTATTGCCTCTTCTCGTCCTGGTGATAAACCCACTGTGAAATTAAAAACAAAAACAAAACAAAACAAAAACCATGAATGAAAGGGGGAAATTGGCCAACAAAGATGAAAGTGCAGCAAAGAAATAAAAAGTGGTAAAGCTGGAAGTGAAATTCAAATCTATTATCAAAGGAGGTATAGAGGAAATGGCTGACTATGGGAATGTTCACATTACCACTATTCTCTATATAGGCAGCAAGAAGAATTGAGTAAATGTAAATATGTCAACAGAAATGAGAAATATAATACTAACAGAAAGGATGGAAATATCTCAGAGAAGATATCCTGACAGAAAAAAACTTCACTTTAAAGGAACTCTAGGAGATATTTCATGACATTGGAAATGCAAAAGATCAAACGTTGGAAACTTACTCAAACTGAGAAGGGATTATTCACTCTTCTATTATTACAATTTACCAAAGCACAGAAAAGATGCTTACCCCAAATCATAAATTATATGATGAGATGAAGGCAAGCACTATTCAAATTATCCTTGATAAGTTTTTATAAAAAAGTAAAACATAAATTCTTAACATTTTTAGTATTTCAAAATATAATGAACTAAATAACTATAATTTTATTTAAACATTTTCTATATATTTATAGTCTACACTAAGAGAGTTTTAAGTGTTTTGACAAAACTTTTAAGGGTCAGAGAGCAATTATAATTTTCCCCATTGATTATTAAGACTATTTTACACGGTTGCAGCTTGCATGGTTGTTTTTTAAAAGATTTTATTTGTTTATTTGACAGAGATCACAAATAGGCAGAGAGGCAGGCAGAGAGAGAGGGGGAAGCAGGCTCCCTGCTAAGCAGAGAGCCTGATGCGGGGCTCGATCCCAGAACCACTTACTAGCTGAGCTGAAGGCAGAGGCTTTAACCCACTGAGCCACCCAGGCACCACTGCATGGTTATTTTTATGGTCTCTTATCATTTTACAAAGTGAGAATGGCCTAGGATTAAATAAATGTTGTCAAAGAAAATCTTTTTTTGTTTTTTATTTCTTTTCAGTGTAACAGAATTCATTGTTTTTGCACCACACCCAGGGCTCCATGCAATCCGTGCCCTCCAAAATACCCACCACCTGGCTCCCCCAACCTCCTACCCAACGCCCCTTCAAAACCCTCAGATTGTTTTTCAGAGTCCATAGTCTCTCATGGTTCACCTCCTCTTCCAATTTCCCTTAACTCCCTTCTCCTCTCCATCTCCCTATGTCCTCCATGTTATTTGTTATGCTCCACAAATAAGTGAAACCATATGATAATTGACTCTCTCTGCTTGACTTATTTCACTCAGCATAATCTCTTCCAGTCCCGTCCATGTTGCTACAAAAGTTGGGTATTCATCCTTTCTGATGGAGGCATAATTCTCCATAGTGTATATGGACCACATCTTCCTTATCCATTCGTCCATTGAAGGGCATCTTGGTTCTTTCCACAGTTTGGCGACCGTGGCCATTGCTGCTATAAACATTGGGGTACAGATGGCCCTTCTTTTTACTACATTTGTATCTTTGGGGTAAATACCCAGTAATGCAATTGCAGGGTCATAGGGAAGCTCTATTTTTAATTTCTTGAGGAATCTCCACACTGTTCTCCAAAGTGGCTGCACCAACTTGCATTCCCACCAACAGTGTAAGAGGATTCCCCTTTCTCCACATCCCCTCCAACACATGTTGTTTCCTATCTTGCTAATTGTCAAAGAAAATCTTTATCCTTTGTGAAGGGAGCTAGGAAGTGGATGGAAAATGTTTAATATCTTATCAGAGCCATCCTATTTTCCTTTTATGAGCAATGTGTTGGATTCCTGACACAATTCCATTAGCAAAGAAGGAGCCACAGATTTGCCGCTTATTAGTAGAGACAATTTTTAAATGCTTCAAGCCCACAGAAAACAGTTCAGGGGTAGTCTGGGTGGCTCAGTCAGTTAAGTGTCTGACTCTTGGTTTTGTCTCAGGTCATGATCTCATGGGTCCTGGGATTGAGCAGCAAGTCAGTTTCCGTGCTCAGCAGGGAGTCTGCTTGAAGATTCTCTCCCCCTGCCCCTCCCCTTGCTCACACGCTCCTTCCCCAAATAAATAAATCTTAAAAAAAGAGAGAGAGAGAGAGAAAACAGTACAACCAGTAACCATTTAAAATACTACACCGTACCATATTTTTGTCTTATATTATTACACTTGAAGAAGTGAAACATTATAAGTAGATCATAGTTGAAATTTCATCTACCCTTCTGCCTTCTTACCCAGAGGTAATCACTACCCTGAATTTGATGTACGTTGAGATAGGAGAAGTGTTTATAATCTTATGATGTTTGGAAAGAAGCATTGGTTTGGAATGAGACAGGGTGTGTTTATTCCAAGGATCAACCACTTACTAGCTGGGGATGAGCCACTTACATTCGCTAAACCTCAGTTTCATCATGTATGAAATGGAAATAATCTCACAGAGTTGAATAAGGATGAGAAATACCTGATAGAAAACTTCTCACATTTAGGAAGTTCTTGGTATGTCATAGATATTAGCATTACTGTCGTTACGGTTTTGTCTGCTGTCTGCTCCAGAGAATTCAATATGGAGAGATGCCTGTCATGCTTCCTGACATTGGGTTGTTCCTTCTCCTGAGCTAACCCATAGCTGCTGCTGGAACCAGGGCTGCTATTCCTCACTTTTCTCTTCCCTGCCTGTTTTGCAAACCTCTGTGGCTAAATGGTTCACCGCAGTCTCAGAAGCAGTCCTGCCCTGGAGCACACAGTCACCCTACAGCAGAAAAATAGAAAGTGGAGTTCTGGGGTGGGAATCCTGCATTAAGGAGACAATGATTCTGTATCCTCACTGGAGGTTGGAACCCTTGTCAGCTTGAATACATATCAGGCTGCTCACCATCTGCGGCATCATTCCCCCTGCCTCCAAGGTGGTGGGAGAGTTCGCTGAATGCAATTGTGTGGGTTCAAGTACCATTTGTTCTCTGCTTGTCACAACCCTGTAGTCGGGTTTAAACAAAAAAGAAAGGGGGTATCCCCAGGTATTGCTGGCATTGGGAAATTTTCTTCAGTGTCAACACAGCTGGAGGGGCATTTTTAAAATTTCCTTTTCTGAAAGCAAGCCTCCTTGGCTTCCTCCTACGGACTTTATTGGCAGTCTGGTCCCATTCCAACTAATCAATAAAGAAAGCCCAGTTAAGCCACATTTATTTCTAGAGCAAATAGCAATCAGTGTATTGCTGTGGAAGCTCAGGCCCTGTCCATCAGCTGAATTAGTAAACAATGAATGTTGGGGCTTTGAGACTCCATTTTGAAGGGAAAGGCCTGCCTCAAAGGCAGGGAAACGGACACAAGATCACTTAGATTTATGCGTTGCTTAATTATCTGGAGAATAAACTCAATTCTGTATTTCATTTAAAATATCCAGGTTCCTACTTCTTTGATGTACTGTTTTCCCCAAGACTTTGTTGTTGTTGTTGATCTTTTAATGATCGTATAGCAATTAATATCTTTGAAGAAAGCCATTTGATAATTAGTTACTATCTCAGGAGCTTTTGAATATTTTATCTCATTTAATTCTCATACCTCCACTGATGAGAAGAAAACCCAAGTATACATTTGTTATAAAGTGTGTGTTATTATTCAATCCCTAGTTTGTTGAAACAGTTTGTTTACTTGATTTATCCTTTCCACTACATTGCAGTCTCCCTAAGGGCACAGAACAGGTCATGTTCAACTCGTAGCTTTCATAGAACCTTGCTTGGTAGGTGCTCAGTAAACACTTATTGGTTATAAGGACTAAAGAATTAAGATTAATTTGGAGATTCTTCTTGGAAGTAATTATTTCCGTACTTGTACTCCCTAAAAGTAACAGCACATGATTTTTATTTTGATGGAATAAAATAAAAGGTACTTTTATTTTAACTTTATCTTTACCAAGAGACACTGCTACAGAACAGCTGAGTGATCTTGGCCAAACTATTTCACGTCTTCGGGCTTCACTTCCTTCCTGAGAGGAAGAAAAGGTACTTTGTTAATGCCCCTTTTTGTTGTAAACTTGTGTGATTTTCTTTGGAAAGAATTGAAATGAGGTGCTTTTTCTTTTTAATTTTATTTTTTTAAAATATTTTATTTATTTATTTGACAGAGATCACAGGTAGAGAGGCAGGCAGAGAGGAGAAAGCAGGCTCCCTGCGGAGCAGAGAGCCCTATGTGGGGCTCAATTCCAGGACCCTGGGATCATGACCTGAGCCGAAGGCAGAGGCTTTAACCCACTGAGCCACTCAGGTGCCCCTTTAATTTTATTCTTAAGTATCCTTTTTATTGTAATGATACCATGATATCGATTACTGCAGGATCAATTATAGAGATATAACAGTTATAATAGGTCTGGGGGAGGGTTAATTATATCTTCTTTATGTGAAAGTCCAGAATCTTTTGGCCCCACCTCACCATGACCAAGAAAAACAGTAACAGTCATGTTAAAGTTTCTCATGCAGTGATTTCATTAGAAGAATATATAACTGAGGATGAGGATTTAAATATAGATCCTTCCTGACAGCTGGGATTTAATAAAACATATGTACAATTATTTGTAAGTAATTAACCTTTAGCCCTAGATTTTACATCCCATGAGGGCAGGAATTTATCCGGCTTGTTCACCATAGCATGTTTTCACAACGTTTAATGAATTTATTCTGTGTGTACATATATCCATATATGTGTATATATATGCAATATGTATATGCATATGTATCCACAGAATATGTAATATGTACATGTGATGTGAATAAATTTTCAAGCTCAAACATTAATATTTATTCACTTATTTTGCTAGAAGATATTTTCACCTGTTCAAATCACATAATTTGTATTTTACAGACATGCACTGCTGCTGGCTAGAGACCTGAACCTGTTCTTTCAGACGTCAGACTTGTGTACCCACAAGACGACGTGTAGCATGAGCTCAAGAGCGGGTGAGTGCTCCAAGCTGCTGTGGAGCGTGACTGCTTATGTTTCTGAGGTACCCTCAGGGGCTTCCCAACAGTGATTTGTTTTTTTATATCTCCTGGAGCCTAGTTTTCAAGTTAGAGATCAAAAAAACATTTTTTTTTTGAAAATTGGGCAAAAATCCATCTAGCCATTTTTTTTTCAACTTGAAGAAAATAGATAAACATTTCCTATATAAGCATGTTTCTTTTACTACAATGCAGGAAAATGGCAGTGAAGTAATAGCATATTTTAAAACACTTTGGCTTCAATGTGGAGAATATTTGGGCAAGTCAAAATGTGGAGGGTCTTGAGAGGAGAGGCAAAGGCAGTAAATGATAAACTCAAGAGCTAGTGGTGGCTTGGGCAACAGAGTGTGCAACTTTGAAGTGAGGAGAAACAGGTACATTTGAAAGATGTTGGATTTGTAGAATTCATAGTACTTGTGGTTGTTAGGAAGTGGAGTAAAGCTTCAAAGATGACTTCAGTGTATCTGGCTTGAGGCTTATATCCAAATTGAATCCATTTGGATATAAAATTTGATGTATTATATATGAATTTGAACTTACTAGCCCTAATTAAATTATTCATTATTATATAATTTTTGTTTTCTTAGGGCAAAATCAAAGAGATGTATTCAAGTTTCTTTCTTTTTTACTTTTTGTTAGCTGGGGATAATATTTCTTTTTTTAACTTTTATTTATTATAAATAATCCTCCTCTTGCTAGTTAGTGAATTTTTAGTATTGTTAAAAATTAATGTTGACTTGTTTATCTCCATTTGCCTAAGAAAAACACATGCTGGGTATTTGTCTTTTGCTTTTTGTCATTTATTTTGAGAATATTTGTGGTTTAATGGAAAAATTTTATGAGAGTATTTTTTGTTTTAATGGATATACTTGATTTTAGTTTACTTACATAGTTATGCTTTTTCCTTTTATATTTTTACTACCCTTTATAAGAAGTATGCCTTTTTTGTATTTTTTGTGATGTTTAAATATATTGAGTTAGGTTCCAAGATATCATCATATAATCTATATTCTTTGATTGTCAAGATAAAGCAATAAAATGTACATTTTTATTCCTCTTCAAAAATGAGGAATTAGTATACTCCATACTAGTGGTTATGAACCTAGGCTGATAGGTAGAATCACCTCAGATGCTTTTAAAAATCCCAGTGCTCAAGTTAATCTCCATACCAATTCAGTCAGAAATTTGAAAGTGGAACCTTGGCATCCCCATTAAAAAAACAAAACAAAGTAACAACAAAACCTCCTCGAATGATTCCAGTGTTCTGCCAAGGTTGAACAACAGTGCTCCACTCCTCTTTCTACTCTCTTTTCTTCATGAACATATCTCAACATAATAAAGGCCTTATATGAAAAACCCACAGCCACCATCATACTTGATGGTAAAAAACTAGAGCTTTTCCCCTAAGTTCAGGAACAAGACAAGGATGTCCACTCTAACCACTTTTATTCAACATAGTACTGGAAGTCCTAGCCACAGCAATCAGAAAACATAAATAAAAGGTATCCAAAGTGATAAGAAATAAGTAAAACTATCATTTGCAGATAACAGGATACTATATAGAGAGAACTCTAAACACCCCACCAAAAAACTACTAGAACTGATAAGTGAATTCAGTAAAGTTGTGGGATACAAAATCAATCTACAGAAACCTGTTGCATTTTTATACACTAATTATGAAGTAGCAGCAATTGAAATTAAGAAAACAATCCCATTTACAATAAGATGTCTAAGAATAAATTTAACCAAAGAGGTGAAAGACCTGTGCTCTGAAAACTATAAAACACTGATGA
Organism: Lontra canadensis; assembly: GCF_010015895.1. Taxonomy (NCBI): domain Eukaryota; kingdom Metazoa; phylum Chordata; class Mammalia; order Carnivora; family Mustelidae; genus Lontra; species Lontra canadensis. The sequence continues at coordinate 9,175,104 of NW_022631001.1, forward strand.
AAGAAATTCAAAATGCGGCAGAGAATTGGGAAGACACTCCATGTTCATGGGATGGAAGAACAACTATTCTTAAAATATGTACAATACCCAAAGCAATCTACATACTTAATGTAATTCCAACAGAATTTTTTTTTATAGAACTAGAACAAACTATCCTAAAATTTGTATGGCGACACAAAAGATTTCAAATAGCCAAAGCAATCTTGAAAAAGAAAAATAAACTAGAGGTATCACAATTTCAGATATCAAGTTATTTTACAAAGTGGTAGTAATTAAAAGTTACTGGCATAAAAATAGACACATAGATCAATAGAATAGAATAGAAACCCGGAAATAAACACAAAATTATATGGTCAGTTAATCTTCAACAAAAAAGGAATGAATATACAATGGAAAAAGACAGTCTTTTCAGTAAATGGTGTTAGGAAAACTGGTCAGTTACATGCAAAAGAATGAAACTGGACCACTTGCTTTCATCATACACAAAAATAAACCCAAAATAGATTAAAGACCTAAAGTTGAGACCTGAAACCATAGAAATCTTTGTAGATAACACAGGCAGTAATCTCTCTGAAAACATTTTTCTAGAAATGTCTTCTGAGGGAGGGAAGTAAAAGCAAAAATAAACTATTGGGACTCTGCGTGTGTGTATGTGTGTGTGTGTATATATGTGTGTATCTATCTATATATATGTACACGTGTGTGTGTGTATATATATATATATGTATGTATATATATTTTAAAGCTTCTGCACAGTGAAGGAAGTAACAAAAGTAAATGGCAACCTACTGAATGGGAGAAGATATTTGCAAATGACATAACAGATAAGGTGTTGGTATGGAAAATATATAAAGAACTGACACAACTCAATACCCAAAAAATAAATAATCCAATTAAAAAATGAGCAGAGAACTTGAAAAGACCTTTTCCAAAGAAGACATGTAGATCATGTAGATAGATGATCAATGGACACATGAAAGGATGCTCAACATCACTGATCATCAGGGAAATGCAAATCAAAACTATAATGATATATCACCTCACACTTGTCATAATGGCTAAAATAAACAACACAAGAAACAAGAAATGTTGGTGAGGATGTGGCAAAAAGGGAACCCTCATGCACTGTTGATGGGAATGCAGACTGGTGCAGTCACTGTGGAAAACAATATGGAGGTTCCTCAAAAAACTTGAAAAAATAGAACTACCCTATGATCCAGCAATTGCACTACTGAATATTTACCCCCAAAACACAACCCCCCCACTAATTCAAAGTGATAAATGCACCCCTGTTTATTTCAGCGTCATTTACAATAGCCAAACTATGGAACAACCTAAGTGTCTATTGATAGTTGAATGGATAAAGAAGTTGTGGTGTATATACACAATGGGACATTATTAACTCCCAAAATAAAAAGAATGAAATCTTGCCATTTGCAACAACATGGATGGAATTAGAGAGTATAATGCTAAGCTAAATAAGTCACTCAGAGAAAGACAAATACCATATGATCTCAGTCACATGAAGAATTTTAGAAACAAAACATGAGCAAAGAAAAAAAAAGAAAGAAAAGAAAAGAAAAGAAAGTGAGGCAAACCAGGAAACAGACCTCCTCTTAAATATAGAGAACAAATTGATAGTTACCAGACAGGAGGTGAGGGGGGAAATGAGGGAAATAGGAGATGGAGATTAAAGAGCACACTTTTCATAATGAAAAAATAAAGTAAAAATGAAAAAAATATGCATGATTAAGCAAAAATGAAAACTTTTTTTTGGTGTAGTGTTAGCGAATGTAGATGTGATAATAGGACTGCAGTAGCATGAAGATCAGCTGGGGTGTAAAGGGACCTACATGTTTGCGATTTGTTCATTTGAGAGAAAGAGGTACAGGCAGTATTAACTTCAAGTTAGACTGTTGGTGATTAGAAATGCATGACTGAAATCCACAGAATAATACTAATTAAATAATACAAGTGGATATAGTTTAAAAGCCAAAAGTTAAAATGAAATATTAAAAATATCCCAGTTATACATTATAAGACAGGTTGAGAGACAGAAACACAAAACCCAGAGGGGGCAAATTGAAAAAAATATGTTAGGCCTAAAAAAAGTTAAATTAAATTAAAAAAAATGTTTAAAAAACATACGACTAAAAAATAGGGGGAGGATATTGAGGGAATTGAGAGAATGGATAGAAAGAAAGAAAGAAGGAAAGAAGAAGGAAGGAAGAAAGGGGGAGGGAGGGAGGGAAGGAAGGGAAGGAAAAGAAAGAAAGGAAAGTCCAAAGACCTAAAGAAAGGTTTCTTTATAGAAGAGACCTTTAAATAGAAAGACATAGATACTTTGTATTTTAATTAATTTATTTATTTTTTTAATTTAAATTTTTTTTTATTTTTTATAAACATATAATATATTTTTATCCCCAGGGGTACAGGTCTGTGAATTGCCAGGTTTACACACTTCACAGCACTCACCCCAGCACATACCCTCCCAATGTCCATAACCCCACCCCCCTTCTCCCAACCCCCCTCTCCTCAGCAACCCTCAGTTTGTTTTGTGAGATTAAGAGTCACTTATGGTTTGTATCCCTCCCAATCCCATCTTGTTTCCTTTATTCTTCTCCTACCCCCTTAACCTCCCATGTTGCATACTTTGTATTTTAAAAGGGAATGTCAGGGCTGCTGTAACAAAGTAACATAAACTGGGTGGCTTTTTTTTTTTTTTAAGATTTTATTTATTTATTTGACAGACAGAGATCACAAGTAGGCAGAGAGGCAGGCAGAGAGAGGAGGAAGCAGTCTCCCTGCTGATCAGAGAGCCAGACATGGGGCTTGATCCCAGGACTCTGGGATCATGACCTGAGCCAAAGGCAGAAGCTTTAAACCACTGAGCCACACAAGTGGCCCCTAAACTGGGTGGCTTAAACAACAGATATTTATTGTCTCACAATTCTAGAGGCTAGAAGTCCAAAACCAAGGTGTTGTCAGTGTTGGTTCCTTTTGAAGTCTTTAAGGACAATATTTGTTACACTTCCTCCTTCCTTGACTTGTAGATGACCATGTTAATGTTCACATGGTATTCTCCCTGTATGCATACTTGTATCCCAACTTTCCCCCCTTATGAGGACATCAGTCATATTGGATTAAGTACCCACCATGCTCCAATATGACCTCATCTTAATTGTATCCCCAATGATGCATTTCCTCAATAAGGTCACATTTTAAAGCTCTAGGGGTTAGGATTTCAATGTATGGATGAGGGTAGGGTACAATTAATCCTCTTACAGGGGAGAAAATTATAATGTACAAGCAGTAAGCATGAGAAGGGTGGCATTCCTATTTTTATAGCAGATAAAGTTGACTTCATATCAGGGTGTGACTAGAGATAGAGAATTTCATAATGATAAAAGAGAAAATTTATCAGGAAAATATAACAATTATCAGTGTGTATTAAGCAATTAATAGAGATTCAAAATACATAAAGCAAAAACGTACCATAAAGAAGAAATAGACAATTTTGCAATCATAGTAGAAGATTTCAGAATCCTTCTCACAGCAACTGGTTTAGAGAACTAGACAAAAATTGTAAAAACGTGAAATATATGAATAGTAAATGAATATTCTGGATTAATTGATATTTACTGAACTCTATATCCAACCACTACAGAACAAATATTCGTTTCATGTGCATATGACAGACTATATACTAGCCATCCTAGCTGTAAGTCAAGTCCTTGTAAATTCAGAAGAATTGAAATCATAAAGAATGTATTCTCTTAACAAAATGGAGTAAAATGAAAAAACAATCATAGAGGTATGTAGGAAAACTCCACATATTTAGAAAGAGCACATTTCTAAATAATATATCAAAGATAAAATCACTAAGGAAAACAGAAAATATGTTAAACTTAATGGCAATAAAAATCAAACTCCTCAAAGTTTGTGTGATGTCATAAAGCAATCCTTATAAGGAAAGATATCACTTTAAATGCTAATATCTATAAAGAAGAATATCTGATATTAACGATCTACGGTTCCATCTTAAGAAGTTGGAATAAGGGGCGCCTGGGTGACTCAGTGGGTTAAAGCCTCTGCCTTCGGTTCAGGTCGAGATCTCAGGGACCTGGGATTGAGCCCCACATCGGGCTCTCTGCTTGGTAGGGAGTCTGCTTCCCCCTCCCTCTCTGCCTGCCTTTCTGCCTACTTGTGATCTCTCTTTCTGTGTCAAATAAATAAAATCTTAAAAAAAAAAAAAGAAGTTGGAATAAAAGGAAAAAAAGAATGCCCAAAGTAGATAGAAAGGAAAAAATAATAAAAATAAGAGCAGAACAGGGAAATAAAAAAATACAGAAAATTAATAAAGAAAAAGTTGGTGTGTGAAAAGATGAAAGAGTCAATCCTCCTGACAGACACATGAAGAAGAAAAGAAAGGACAGACCACAAATCCTCAATATAAAAACAAAATGGGCATTATAACTCCAGAATCATATCAGTATTAAAAGAATGATTAGCAAATACTATGAGGAACTTCTCACTAGCAAATTTGATAAGTTAGGTGAAATAAACACATTTTTTTTAAAAGTACAGCTTACTAAAACTAACACAAGAAGACCCTGAAAATCAGAATGTCCTCTTACCTATTAAAGACATTGTATTTGCTGACTATAATATTCTCCAAAAGGAAACCCTATGCTGAAATATTTTCCTTGATGAATTCCATCAATTATATGAGAAGATATGACATTCAATCCTGCGCAAATATTTTTATAAAAAATGAAGGGCTCATCATCCAATTGAATTTCAGAGGCTAACATAACAATAATACCAAAATCTGACAAAGATGTTACAAAAACACAATAAAAATTAGAGATCAATACTCCTCATGAATACAAATACAGATATTCTTGACATAATAGCAATTGGACTTCGATACACATTTCCATTTCCAAAAAAAGTTGTAAATTGAATAAAAAGTCATACAAAGGATAATGTAATGAAGTAAGTGGGGGTACTGCAGGAATTTAAGGTTGGGTTAATAGCAGATAATCAAAAATGTAATTCACTTATTAACAGAAAAATGGAGAAAATCCACATGACTATTTCAATATATACAGATAAATAATTTGACAAAATTCCACACCCCTAAAAAACTTTCACTAAACTAAGAATAGTAACAAACTTTTTCATATAGATAACAGCCATCTATGAAATATCTGTAACCAATAGCTTATTTAATTCTAAAAATTGTTTATCTCTGAGATTGGGAGCAAAAGAAGTTTCACCATTTCTATTCAGCATTCTACTAGAATTTGTAGCTATTGCAATAAATGCAAGAAAAAGAAAGTCATAAAGTTTAGCGAGAAAATGTAAATACACTGTATTTGGAGGTCAAGTGTAAGGGGTGTTTAAAATAATGACTAGAACTAAAGAAATAAATTTATTAAAATCATAGATTAAAGTTTAATAAAAACATTGATTATGTTCTTATATGCTAGCATGGAATGATTGAAATACAAAATTTAAAAATTTAACTTACAGTAGTGTCCACTCTAAAATAAAACCTAGGAACATATCTAACAAATGAGGTTAAGACTTCTATGTGGAAAACAGCAAAACGTTCATGAAGATAATTAAAAACATCTAAATAAATGAAGTAATATGTCATATTTCTGAGTTGCAAGAGTCATGTTTATCATTAAGATGACAACTGTCCCAAGTGAATCTATAGAATCAAGTAAGTTCAAGGCAATTACAATCAATAGTCCATCAGGCTTTCTGTATAAATTTATTCTAAAATTTATATGAAAAAGTACTATAAAATAATCTAATAATCTAACCAATAATCTAAATATATTTATATTTATTTTAATTATTTCTTTTTTTAATAGAAATAATTATTTCTAAATATATATATATTTATGCAATTATATTTCAATAAAGATGTCAAGGTAATTCAATGGAAGAGAAGAATGTCTTTGCAACAAGTGTTCCTGGATTGATAGAACATCTGTTCAGAAAAAATTCAGCAACAACACTAATTTACACCATACACAAAAAAACTAACTTGAAATGGATCATGAACATAAAAAGTAATCTTTAAAAACTATAAAATTTGGGAGCACACCTGGGTGGCTTAGTTGTTTAAGTGTCTTCCTTCAGCTCAGGTCATCATCCCGGGGTCCTGGCATTGAGCCCAGCTCAGGCTCCTCGCTCAGCAGGGAGTCTGCTACAGGATTCCCTTTCTCTTGTTCCCTTTGCCCCTCCACCCACTTATGCTTTCTCTCTCTCTGTCTCTCTCTCTGTCTCTCTCAAATAAATAAAATCTTAAAAAGCTATAAAATTTCTACCACAGAAAACAGGAAAAACCTTTCCTTAGAAAATAAAAATCTGAAAACATGTATCATATAGATTTTTATAGATATAAATATAATTTATGTAGATAGATAACATTTATTCTGCAAAAGACACCAAGAAAAAAATGAAAAACAAGCCGCAGATTGGAAGAAATATTCACAGCACAAGACAAGAGAAAAGCTTGCATTCAGAATATATAACTTTTTAGATTCAATGGCAAGAATGCAACCCAATTAAGAAATTTGTAAGAGATTTGAACACACACATTACAAGAATGTATATTTGCCAGTAAGTACATGGAAAGTTGCCTAGCTTCATTAGTAATCATGGAAATGTAAGTCAAGCCACAATGAGGCACCACTACACACCTAGTAGAATAGACCACAACAAATGTTACAAAGGATGTGGAATTCTCATATACTGCTTGGGAAGAATATGAAACAATACAACCTCTTTGGAAAAGAGTTTGAGGGTTCCTCAAACATTTAAACATATACTTTCCAAATGACCCAATCATTCCATTCCTTGGTTGTTTACCCAGGGGAATGAGAATATATGTGCATTCCAAGACTTTCATGTGAATTTTATAGCTCTACTCTTGGATAGCAGGGGAAACCTGTAAATGGATATTTACTCTATAAGTTTATTATATTTTGAAGTGGGGAGTTGGAATTGGGAACTCCAAAATATCAGATGTGAAATGAGGAGTGAGAAATAGAAAGTACAAAATGTGAAGTGTGAGACATGAGGTAAGAAAAGTGAAAGTTCTGATTTCAATTAAATGACCTAAAATGAGCACTTGATTCTAGAGCAAACACTAAACATAGTTTTTGAATAACAACAAAATAGAAAACAACTAACAAGCTAATAGATTTAAGTCCAACCATGCCAATAATTACAGAAACTATAAAACATTCTCATTAAAGGACCTATATATGTTATAATAAGGGAAACATTTTAAATTTAAAAAATATAAATAACCTAGAATTTAAAGCATGAAAAAATGTGTGCAAATACATGCAAAAAAAAAAAAAAAGAAGAAGAAGAAGAAGAAGAAGAAGCCTCCAGAGAACCTTGGCATGGCTATTTTATACCAAAAAAAAAAAAAAAAGTCTCAACAAAAAGTATTAGAAGAAATAAAAAACATTTCATTATGGGACAAGGTACAATTCATCAGAAAATTATAAAAATTGCAAATATTTCTACACATAATAAAGAATTTCAAAACTCACAAACACTGACAAAAATGAGAGGAGAAATAAATAAATCCTCAGTTACACTTGAGGATTTTAATGACCTTTTCTCAGTCTTTGATGGATCATGTAGAAAAAGAAACAGTAAGGATATAGAAGATCTAAACACTATCAACCGTTTATATACCTGACATATACCTGGATTTATGTACAACAATTTCAAAATACACACTATTTTTAAGTGTATATATGTCATATTTTAGGTCATAATTTTTCACAATGAGCTCTGAAAGATTAGAATCCTACAAGTGGCTCTCTGACAACAGAATTAAACTGGAAATTGATAATAACAACAACAACAAAAGTTAAATTTCACAATTTAGGTATACCTGGGTGGCTTAGTTAAGCATCTGCCTTCGGCTCAGGTCATGATCCCTGGGTCCTGGCATCGAGCCCTACATCGGGCTCCCTGCTCAGTGTGGAGTCTGCTTCTCTCTCTCCCTTTGACCCTCTCCCCTGCTCATCCTCTCTCTCTCTCTGTGTCTCTCTCTCAAATACATAAATACAAAAATATTTTTAAAAAATTTAACAATTTTCCACCTTAAAGGCTAGAGAAAAGCTAATTAAGCTAAAGCAAATAGCAGGAAAGATTTTTATGTTGATTTGAGCAGAAAATCAATGAAATATAAAACAAATGTCAGAGAGATATAACAAACCAAAAGTTGATATTTTAAAAGGACTAATAGAATTGATTAGCCTAGCAAGACTAATAAGAAAAAAGAGAAAAACCACAAATTATCAATGTTAGGGGATAAAAAATAAAAAGGGATATCACCATACAGTCCACAGATCTATGAAATGATAAGAAGAAAATACTTTTTAAATTTTATATTTTCAGCAAACTGGAGATAGTACTAAATTTCTATTACCTGATAAATAAACTACAGTTAACATCATCATTATGGTGAAAGCTGATTGCTTGCCCCATAATCTTGGGAGGAATAAAAAACAAGGATGTCTGTTTTCAACATTTCTGCTCAAAATTGTACTCGAAGAGTACCTACCTGGGTGGCTCAGTCGTTTGAGTGTCAGACTTGCTTTTGGCTGAGGTCATGATCTTTGGGTCCTGGGATCAAGCCTCATATCAGGCTCTGTGCTCAGTGGGGGTCTGCTTGAGGATTCTCTCTCTCCCTTTCCCTATGCCCCTCCTGCCTCTCTCTCTCTCCTAAAGTAAATAAATAAATCTTAAAACACACACACACACGCACGCACGCACACACACAATTATATTCAATATCCAAGCCAAAAAAGAAAAAAAAAAAAGGAAGAAATATTCACTTTGGAAAGAAGTAACACTGCCACTGAAGACATGATAATTTACCTAGAAAATTCTTAAGAAACTTAGGGTAAGCAAAATTTATTATATAGGGCACAAAAAGCCCTGATCATATAGTTAATAAAAGTTAAATTGGATTTCATCAAAATTAAAACCTTGCATTCTCTAAAAGACTGTGTTAAGAACATGAAAAGAGAGATGCCTAGGTAGCTCAGTCGGTTATGCATTTGCCTTTGGCCCAGGTTGTGCTCCCAGGTCCTGGGACAGAGTCCTGCATCAGGCTCCTTGCTCAGCAGGGAGCCTGCTTCTCCTTCTGCCTGCTCTGCCTGCTGCTCCTCCTGCTTGTGCTCTCTCTCTCTCTGACAAATAAGTAAATAAAATCTTTAGGAAAAAAAAAAAAGAACATGAAAAAAGAGGCCACAGACTAGGAATAAATATCGGTAATACATATATCTAACAAAGGATTTGTATCCAGGATATATAATCTTTATAGACTGAAAAGGCTAAAACAAAACAAAGCAAAGTACTGACAATACCAAGTGTTGACAAAAGTGTGGAATGCTTAGACATTTCTCATTGCAACAAAAATAAAACAGTCACTTGAAAAACAATTTTGCAGCTGCCAATATAATTTACACATGTATTTACTAGATGGTCCAGTTTTCAACTCATAGGTGTTTACCCACAAGAAGAAGAAAACCTATATTTACTCAAAGAATTGAACATGAATGTTCATAGAAGCTCTATTCATATTAGCCAAAAGCCTGGAAGTAACTAAAATGTTCATTTTAGTGAATGGACAAACTATCGTGTAGCCATACAATAGAAAATTACCAGAAATGAAAAGGAATAGCAGTCTGTTCTGCTAGTACATGCAACATGATGGATGATTAGTGAAAGAAGCCAAACATTGCATGTTTGCATGCATGAATGCAACTCCATTCCAGTTTATAGTGATATAAATCTTATCAGTGATTATCTAGGGCAGGAAGCAAGGGATGCATTGACTATAAAGAGGAATGATGGAACTTTGTGGGAGTGATGGAAAGGTTCTAAGTCTTAATCGATGCTAGATACATGAGTGCAAATATTTGTGAAGACTCATTGCACTGTAAACAAAATATGTACTCTTTATTAAATGTAAATTATACTTCAAAAAAGTTGACTAGAGAAAAAATATTGTAATGCTAACCAAATAAAATAGATCTTTGAATGAAAATTCACCTGGGTAAATATTTATAATCTCTGCCTTTTACTAGAAATGGTTTTCTCAAAACCCTTGAGTAAATCCAACCTTTAAAAATCAATAACCTATTTATCAGCAAATATTGATAAATTATTAAAAGGATTAGCATTTGTATTGAAGTATATGGTATATAATTTCTAATCTATAACAATATAATATAATCTATAATAAAATAGTTCACATATTTTAAATTAGGAATAATCTAGATTAAGTTTTAAAAGAAGATAATTTAAGCAAGTATTCTTAGAAAAGTAAAAAATAGGAAACTTATAAGAAGAGAATGAGTATATGAAAATTTCTATGTTACAAGTAGAAAGATTGTATTATTCCAGAAACTCGTAAGTGAAAACGTGTGAAGCAAGGACTTGTGAGATCTTGTTGAGATAGTTCCATCCAATCAGTACTAGTTTGTGGACACTAGCGTCATGATTCATGTCTTGGCTGTACCAGTTCCGAGCTACTGGCCTTGGGCAAGTTAGAAAATTTCCCTGTGTTAGAAAGACATAACCCCTCTGCTCTTGAATATTCTCACATGTGAAACATGATAAATGCCTCGAATATTATTGGAACATAGTGGGTGTTCAATAATATTAGTTAGATATCTTTTGGTTTCTTAAACTCTGAATCTACTTAATGGAAGATCTATCTTGGAGGCCAATGAGGGGATCAAATTTAATTAAAAAAATACTGTTTAACAAAGGTAAGGATGGCTTTCCTTTGATTTCTTTTGATTTGATACATTTTCAGTAGGAATAATGAAAAAAACTAGAAATTGTTTAAAACTTACGTGAAATTAAAGCCCTCTATTCTGAATGACTCAGACACTTCTAACTTTAATTTTTACCCTGCTCAGCTAAAAAAGTGTTTGAATGGCTTAAGAATAAAAACATGTTCAAATAAAATGAGTAAGAAAAAAATGCAAAAGGGAAATAGATGCAGTATAAGAGGGACATCAGTTTGTTCTGGGTAGGCAACAAATGTGGCTCTGAACTTGCTAAGGGTTAATGTGAACAGTCTTATTTATAAGATGCCCAGTATTCACAAAAATAACATATTTGTTTAGGAATTGTACAACTAATCCTATTACCAACCTCAAAGAGAAATTCCTGCCCCTTATCCTCATAAAGACACCATATAAAATAATAATATTCTAATATAGTACAGTAAACATGATGACAAGTTCTCTAAGTCTACCTCTTATAATTTCCATCAAACAACAAATGGCATTGTGTTTAAATATAACTCCAAAAGAATAATCTAAGGATGACAATTATAATGTGGTCCACATCATGGTTCTTTGGTCATGCAGCACAATTTAGGACAGATAATTTGAGAAACTAAAGAAACACATGGAAGAAGTAATGTATCAGTCAGGATCTGATTAGAAATCTGTTATGAATAATGTAGACAGGGATGTCTTATGATAGGGGTTAGACTTTATACGATTGTGGGAGCTGGTGGAGCTTTTCGTGCAGGCTCTTGACCTTACCCCTCACATTAAGTGTGAAGTCAGTCAATGAAGATTGTTTCCCCTTAAGCCTGAAGTCAGTGTAGAGTAGCCCACCTCCAGTTGGGAAGCAATGCATTGGAAACCCTGGACAAATTGGGACTTGCATCGATAGACTAGAGCATGTATCCATGCCTTATCATCTCTAGTCTCAATGCTGCAAGTGACCTGTAGGAAAAGCTGGTGACCTTTGCCATGGAGCTGTACACACACCTGGCCCAGGACTTGGAGAAGTTCAATGAGAGTATCTGACAGATGGAGAGGAATGGCGTGTCCATGTGCTGTCCAACACCAATAAGGTGAGATATCAGATGAGTGTGTGAACTGCCCCAATACCTGGTATCCTTCAACAGCCTGGAAAGCCAGGGCTGGAATCTCAGGCTTCATGGTCTTGCTGTGGCTTTGTCTTCCTCTCTTCCCTTCACAGAGCAAAACTAAAGCTCTATTAGGTGACTTCCATGACAATGAAAATCTTCCTGGCAATACAATTTTGGGGTCTTCCATCTGTTTTCATGGTATGTACCATTTAGTAAGATAAAATCCCCATGATACAGTTCAGGGTAAAACTATCTTATAGATTTTAATCAGGAATAAGTACTTTCTACTAATAATTTCATTTGGATGAGAATCTCAGATTAATCCAATTTCTTATCTGCATGTGTAGCTACTGCATAATCTAAGTGTAACAGCTGGTAATAATAACTTCTGCCTTTTGAAATACTAGTTACTTATCGGTAAAATGCTCTGAAATAAGACTATTAGAAATAAACTGTTAGAGGTTCTCCTCTCTAATTTTAGTAAATTGTATTGCTACTTCTCATTTCTCTCCTAGAGGCTCAACTCTCAACAGAATAGCTTAGAATTTGAGTCTTGACCTGAATATGAATCCTATTTTCACAACTTGAGTATTATTTAACTTTATAAACCTTAATCCTTTATCTGTGAAATGAAGATCTTAATTGTACCTGGTTGTGATAATAACTGAAAAGACACTAAATGAAAGTATTCAGAATACTAGCAGATAGTAAAAGCTCCCCCAAATTTAACATTTGTGATTAACATTTTAAGCAGAACTGGAAACAGATTGGACCTAAAGAGTGTTCTTGAGAGGTTGAGTCTCTATCCTGTTTAAGGAATACACGAAATAGGGGCTCCTGGGTGGATCAGTTGTTAAGCATCTGACTTCAGCTCAGATCATGATCCCAGGGTTCTGGGATTAAGCCCTGCATCTGGCTTTGGGCTCAGCAGGGAGTCTGCTTCTCCCTCTCCCACTCCCCCTGCTTGTATTCCCTCCCTGTGTCTCTGTCAATCAAATAAATAAAAATCTTAAAAAAAAAAAGAATAACCAAGTGGAAGTAATAATAATATCAGGTTTTGCTAAATCTTGAGAGGTCTAAATCCTTTGAAGACTTATATGAAGATTAGAATTCTCATGGTCCAGAAACCTAATATATATATATAGGCAAAAATTAATGACCTATTATTTGTGAGGTTTAACATATTTAGAATTTTGATAAATGTGTGCGATTATCTGCTGGTATAGTCAAATGATTTTAAATAACAATGCACAAATCTAAGCATGGACTTTCATTGTGAAGTGTGATAAGGTAATAACATTTACCCTTTTAAAGAGAATAATTTCCTAGAATCATAGAAAAGTGTATCAATCCATCAGAAACTGCTGTGAATCTCCTAGTACACTCATAGCTCCACCTTGCAGCTCCTAAAGAAAGTGTTTTAATGAGACACATAAAATTGTTATAACGTCAAGAGGCACAGGTGTTCACTATAAGCAGTGTTTCTTTCTAAACAATCATTGTAAGAGGTATTTTTTGAGTGAGTTCATTCTTGCTTCATTCTGCAGTCACTTGAAGACCATCACCCTACTTTCTGGCAAGGATTGAAATATGTGGAGGGCCCTTGAGTCTCATGAATTATCATAGTGAATCAACAGTTCTTTTTTTTTTTTTCCCCTTGGCCCAGGTGTTTTCATAATTGTGAACCATGGGGGAAGTGCCTATTGTGTTCAATTGCCTTCATAGTCTCATTTCTACTGAAATAGAGCCAAGATTTTATACATAGTTGTCAATAACACTTTAAAAATTATCAAAGGGTGACTTGGTTTCTATTTACAGGACATAAAGGTAAGCCTTGAATTTGCAATTTGTTGCTGTCTAACTCATTGAAGATAACACTCTCAGTAATCAAATTCCCTAACTGTATATATAAAATATATAATAATAATAGGCAAAACACTTAATTTTCCAATAAAGTATATGTTTATTACAGTTATCCATATACCATGAAGAGCATGAAAGTACAAAGAGCTGAATGCTTTTCAAACGCCTTTCATAAATTTCGTGTAAAATTCAATGTGCTGTGAATTAGGCCAGTATGCTAATTTAAAGAAGAAATCAATACAATAAAATGACTTGCTTAAGGTTAGTTAGCTATTAAGTGCAAGGCAGAAATGCAAACCTGGATCACTTAAGTTCAAGGCCACTACCCTTTCCATTATCACATAAATCCTGGCCACATATTGATGGCGGACACTTTTATTTTTGTTGATACATCAGTATTCTGTCTGTGCAGGTTACTTTGCTGGTATTGGTGTTCCTTAAAACACAAACACGGCTTAGAATACCAAACAAGGGTACATGGGTAACTCAATTGGTTAAGCGTCCAACTCTTGATTTCAGCTCAGATCATTATCCCAGATTTGTGAGATCGAGCCCAGAGTCAAGCTCCACACTGGGTGTGGAACCTGTTTAAGATTCTGTCTCTCCTTTTTTCACTTTCTCTCCCCATCTCAGAAAAAAAAGAAAGAAAGAAAGAAAGAAAGAAAGAAAGTGTCAAACAGAGTGGGATGAAATAAAAACCATTGCCAATGGAAAGGATGTTGTTACAACTATTTGACACAGATTTATCTTATTTTATATTAGAAACATGGTTTTAGGGAGCTGTAAATGAATTATAATTTTGTATAACAAATTCTGCTTTAAATGCTTCTAGAGATCATAAAACCATTTTCAAGGGAATTTAAAAAAAATGTTTTTGTAAAGCAAATATTTTCCCACAATTTAAATTAAGTAATATAAAATATGTCTTCCCAAGTATTTATCAAGTGTAATTGCCTAGAGCTCAGATTTTTGGGGTTTATCTCCAAATAAATCTAATAATTAAAACTGGCACCTTGAATCCTAATGGGCAGGTGAGTACTTCCTGTAAGAGGTCTGACAGGAGTTCAAACTGATGTTTTTTCCTGATAGTTTTAGAGAAACCGTCACTGCACAGGAGGACTTATCTAACTTTGGTCACCCTTCAGGGCTTAAACACAGAAGACACTTTCCTATGTATACCTAGAAAATCTAACGTGCTTCTGTACATTTTCTTGAAACATTCTCTTTTCCTCCTTGGTCACACTTAATCAAGGATACAATAATGACCTGCTCCTGTGATTTTATTGTTTTTCTACTATTAGTTCTTACGAATAAGCTCCATAAGAGTAGCCTCTATCCACATTACTATCGTAGCCCTAGGATTTAGCATAATGCCTGAAACAGTTTAGTAGGCAAATAAATATTTGTCCAATAAAGAATAAAGACTTAAAAATGTACAGTATTATACTGTACTACTAGACAAAATAGATCTATGATTACATCTGTATCTTCAGAAAAATATGTCCCAGAATTGTTAGAACGACTATCTCCGGGTTTTGTAAGATTTTGAGTAATTAGATTTTGTTCTTTTTTCCTAACTGTATTGGCAAATATTGTTATGATTAAAATGTTATAATTAATATAAATGTTTAAGAGGAAATGGTTATAAAGATAAATTTCTAAATTATGAAAGTATTTAAATAATAAGAGAGAAAAAAAGCATTCAATCAATAATGGGTGGAAGAGTTTGTTGGCTAAAGGAAAAATTTAAGTTGATTGTTATATTAAATAATATAGAAAAATAAATTGCCCTGTTAAAATAATTTTAGAAATATGAAATTGAATGTAGAATACAGCTGAAGTCTCACTGAAAGACTTCTGGCTATCAGAGGACACTAACATCATAAACCAATTGATAAAAATTATCCAAGGAATACTTAGAATGATTGGCCATATTAGAAATGAAAACATCCATATGTTAATAAACAGCATGAAATTAACTGAAGGTAAATTCCACAATATTTTTTTATATTTAAAGAACTGTTATAAAAAAAAATGAAGACAAATTCCTGCATAGATAAATAAGCAAAAAGCTCTTAGTTGCCAGAGGAACACTTTGCAAAAGAGGAGACAAGTGGCTACTTAGCATATTAAAATGTTGATTATCACTAGGAGTTAAATTTAAATTAAAATATCAGTAAGATATCATTTTTAATATCATCAAGATAGCAAATACTTTAAAAATAAACAATGTCGGCAAGGTTTTAGTAAGACAAGAACTGCTGCTTCTATCACACATTGTATCAACTTCTCTGGAAAACAATCCAGTATATGTTAGGAGATGTAACTCAGTAATTTTCCTTGTAACAATTGATCCAAAAGAAATAATAAGAGATCTAGAGACAAGGGTGTGTATGCAAAGGGCATCACTGGAGGTTTATCCATAACAGTGAACAAGTGGACGATTTAAATGTTTGAAAGCAGAGTAATACTTAAGCAATTTATTGGGCATCTAGATGATCAGTTATTACACAGGTAAGAAAATCATTTTCTAAATATAATGACGTAAAAGTCCATATTATGATAAAATTGAAAAAGAAATTCAAAAACTAGTTACATAAAATAGTCCATATTATATTAAAACATAGATGATAGAAATATAATTGAAAAATGCATAGAAAGGTAATACTTTATTGTGCTTGGTTGGGATTCTATCTAATGGTACTGAGGCAAGGATAACCTCTGGCACTTACTGAACTCTTGTAGAGACTCACTATGCTAATCACATCGTATGGGTTATCTTCTCTAATTCTCTAACAATCCCATTTAGCAAGTACTATTATTTTCTCCATTTTATACATGAGGCTAACAGACATTAAGTAACTCATCCAAAATTACACAGCTAGTAAGGAATGAAAGAGACGTTCAGAATATATATATATATACACATTTTACCATACAGGTATAACTTTAATCATTATGTCAGTTTGTTTTTGACAAATATTTTAAAACAAGTATTGAGTAAATTATATTGGAAAAATATGGCTATCACAAAAAGTAAAAATATGGCTATCATTATGAAAAAAGCATATCCAATTGAAATCTGATCTCATGCTTTGTAATATATTCTAAATATATTATATATTTGAACATTTAAAAAACTATATGAAAAAATTAAACTGTACCTCTGTTTACATAATATATAAAAATCAACTCAAAATGGATTACCAACTTGAACATAAGAACTGAAACCATAAAACTAGAAGAAAACATAGGGGTAAAATCCTTGACAGTGGTATTAAAATGATTTTTTTTTTTGGATTTGACACCAAAAGCAAAGGAAACAAAGCAAAAATAAATAAATGAGACTACATCAAACTAGAAAGCTTCTGTATGGCAAAGTAAAGCATCAACAAAATGAAAAGGCCACCTACTAATGGGAGAAAAATTTTGCAAATCATTTACCTATATAGAAACAGCACATAAAAAAACGATTAGTTAAAGGTGGGGGAAATAGAGGGTAGTAAAAGGCTACAAACTTTCAGCTGTAAGATGAATAAGGTCTGAGGATCTAACCTAAGTTATAGTTAACAACACTGTATCATACGATTGAAATTTGCTGAGAATAGAATGTAAAAGTTCTCTTCTTACACACACAAAAAGATAAATATGTGAGGTAATCAATGTGGTATTTAATTAGATGGGGGATAATCCTATATATATATATGTATATATATATACATATATATATACATAGATATATAATCACATTGTATACTTTAAATATCTTAGAGTTTTGTTAATTATACCTCAAAGCTGAAAGTCTTTAAAAAGCAATTAGCTAACAGAATAGATAGAATTTTGTACTTATCCCAATGGTATTAAGAAAATGACATTTTATGTTTCAAAGCTAAAAAAGAAATTGTCATTGACTGAATGATGAAACAACTGTATCCCTAATTATATATATAAATTAAGTAAAATAAACATAAAATAAGGAAAAATAATGGAATACACTCTTATCGTAAGTATAACAAACATATGTTTGGTTTCTAAAATACGTTAGGGTTCTATTTGGATCCAAAGTGTAAACTTTAATGGATAAATAGTCAAAGAACTATTCATTCATTTAATCATTTAACAAACACCTGTCACCTTCTACATGCTAGGCACTGTGTATAGACAAAGAATTATGAACACTAAAAAAGTACCTTTAAAAGTCTAGATCACTAATAAATTAGCAAAATGGTTAAGAACACAGGAGGTATTATATCATCCTGTTATACAAGAAATTCTCTTTAATTGGCAGAAGCCTAACATCTACAGGGTTGTTGGGGGTGAGTGAATTTCTATATGAGAGGTGGTTCTGCAAATTGGAGCAATATTTTGCATGAACAGGTTGAGAACTCATGATACTGATAACAAAAACCATAATATTCTTTTACTGAGTAAGACCATTTTTAAAGAATCTCTCTATAGGAATAATGCAAGAAAGGAGAAAAGCTTACATGTGCAAAAATGCTTATAACTGCATTACATGCATAACTTAAAACTGAAAAAGGTGTCCAATGACCAACGGTGAGAAAATTGCTAGGCAGATAGTGTTATGTTAAATTAAAGGAATGTTACAGTGCCATTAGAATGGCAAATACAATAACTATATAGAAATTGAGAATGAATGAAATAATTGAAAATAAAAAACTTGGAAGGCCTATATGCTTGCAACTGTAAAAATTAAGCCATGTGATAGTAATAATAGGTACATTATACACAATGAAGTTTGGATATAGAGATAGAAATTTGGGTTTTTCATATTTTTTTCCCTGATATGACTGAACTAGAGACAGTATAACACAGTAGAAGCTGACATAACAAATGAGTACAAATGCAGGTTTAGAATCAAACAGAATTTTATTCCAATGCAAAATGTCACTACTTTGGATTTTTTCTAGGAAGAATCCTCCCCTCTTTCCCATTAATGTTAAGAGATTGTTGGGCACTTTCATCATTGCAATGAACGGTGGATTCACTAATGTATGGGAATGCAATAATTATTCTAAACTTGAAGCCAAAATCTGTTTGATGACTTAGGTAGCAAGGCCATTTAATCACATAGTCACTTTTTATTCTATATAATGACAAAGATCATAATGAATTCTGTAACATGAACTATAGTAGTAGGATTAATCATGAGTGAAAATGATTACATTAAGAATAAGAGAGAAAAGGAAAGGGGAAAGTAAACTATGTCTCCCTTAGTTCAGCTTCTTAGAATTTAGTCATTTCCACTCTCAGCCCACTAAATGAACAGAGCTCCTCGGAGAATATTTTGAATAATCAAATAGTAAAATCTCTTTAAATATATTACCCAGTTTCTGTATAGTTCTTGCTTAATTTTTTTTTAACCTTATAGTCTCAGACTAACTCTTTCTGGCCCTTCTCATACTCACTCGCACAAGTAGAACTAGGAAGTACCTGAAGTGAACCTCTTTTGATTTCAAAACCCACTACTATGGTTCTATGCTAGTTTGTTTCCTTACATGATAATTAGCTCCATGAGTCCAGAAAGATGCTTACTGACCTTTATTTAGTATCTCTAGAACCTGGCTCAGAGGTTCACATAGAGTGCACTCAGTAAAGGTTTAGAGAACCATCTGAGACTTCTGGAAGTCACAAGGAACTTACTTGGTTCTCATTATCCAAGAAATGCTTATTCCTATTCCTCAGAGGAAGCAAAACTTGTCTTGCAGTTGTCCAGCGTGAACATAGACTATTCAGAGCCATCTCAACAGACACTTATTAAAGATGTTTGCATCTCTCAGAAGGCGGTAGTCTTAAAGAAGAGGCTGCCCAAGAAAAGCAGGTAGAAATGTTTCGATAAAAGAAGCAATAATAAAGTACTTACTATGAGCAACACCTAGTCCTCATCCTGACTAGATCATTTAGACTTACATAGGTCTGTCCATTTCCTTACTCCACAGTTCTACTTGTTCTCCTCAAATGAATTCAAAGGAAGTATAAAAAATAGTGGTCCACCTTTTATGTAATCCATAATACTGAAAATAGCAAAGCAAAACATTATTGTAATAACATACATAATATACATATTTCAAGCCTAAACTGAAATTCCGCTTGTTAGTTTCACCATTTTCAGTGATTTTCTTAACTAGTTACAGCAAAATCAACAATTTACTTCCATTCTTTCTTCTGAGTCTGATTTTTTTTCCTCTATGACACTAATACAGATACTGAACATCTGATCAAGACTACATTTATTAATCTTATTTCCAAGTGTCTTTGACAATTGTTTTATGCAAACAATAAAAATAATTTAAAAAAATATTTCCAGAAGAGTTCTCCTGACAGAGGTATATGGAAAGATCCCTTTTTGGATTCTAATACAATAATAACAGTATTTTTTTTCTCTGTCTTTAGGCATAACATCTTCAGTCATAAAACTTGGTACCTCTCACAAACTAAATCCCATGAGGTTCTTTTTTTTTTTTTAGAAGACTGTTCTCTAATGAATACTAAGAACTTTACTTCCTAGTTACTATAGTTCATGTAGATTGAGCTTGGCTAATGATATTATATATATTATTTTACCATATTTTGGATAGATTACCTTTGCCTATGAAGAACCACTTGTCATTTAACAATCCAGAGTTTTCATGAGTCGTTAAAAAAAAAGAAACAGCATTGAATATTATCAGCAAATATCTTTGTGTTAAATTCTAGTAAAAAAATATGGGTGAGTGACATAAAATGTTTGCTACTTTAAGTAAAATTAATTTAATTTTAACTTTAAAAATATAAATTTGAGGTAACTTTTGTTGGTCACTAGACCACAGACAACATCATGAGTTTTGAATAGAAATCATAGGCCATAATGTAGATCAATAATATTATCTGACAGGTTGATGTTGCAAAAAATGTACACATAATGCATTTGCCACAAATTCTAGGATTACTTATCATATGTTTCTAAGTTTTAAAAATTTGAGAAAAATATTGTAGAAAGGAAGATGTGATTTACAGACCCAACCCCAAACGAACACCTATGTCTTTTCTAGTAATAGGAAAATGTGCCCTGCTCCTTCATACCTCTACCTTTGAACATATAGTATCCTTTTCTAGACATGTTTTAAGTCTTTTTCAGTTGACTCCAACTGATTCTTGATATTTCACTTTAGGTGTTAGCATGATTTAGTTTATCCTATGTCCAGTAGCACTTTGCTAATTTATTATAATAGGTTTTATTCTGTTTTAGGATTGCTTCTCAACTATTTCATCCATTAGGGCTAAAGCTGCTAAAGACAAGTTGTCTTTTCTCATCACAGTCCCAATTTAGGCATGTCTAGCACATGGGAAAGTACCTGGCCCATATACATCATGCTAGGGCTGCCATAACAAAGTGCCACAAATTGGGTGTCTTAAACAACAAAAATGGATGGTCTTACAGTTCTGGAAGCTGGAAGTCTGAGATCAATGACTTGGCAGTTTGGTTCCTTCTAAGGACTGTGAGGGATCTTTCCCAAGTCTATCTAAATGGCTTGTAAGTGGCCAAGTTCATTTTCATGTGGTGGTCTTCTTATATCTTATCATTTTTCTCTCTGTAGCCAAACATCTTCTTTGTTAAGATACCAGTCATGTTGGATGAGGATCAACCCTAATGATCACACTTTAGCTTGAGTACTTTCTGGAAAGACACTTTCTCCAAATAAGGTCACATTCTGAGGTCCTGGGAATTAAGGCTTCAACATAGGAAATTTGGTGAGATACAATTAAACCAAAACCACCACAATAGATATTTGACAAATCAGTGAGTGCATGGAAGAGCACTTACAGAACTTACCAAAATCGGGGCAGCTGGGTGGCTCAGTTGGTTAAGTGTCTGCCTTTGGCTCCGGTCACGATCTCAGGTCCTGAGATTGAACCCCACATCAGGCTCCTTGCTGAGTGGGGATTCTGCTTCTCCCCTGTCTGCCATTCCCCCTGCTTATGCTTGCTCTCTCCCTCTCTCTCTGTCAAAAAAATAAGTAATAAAAAAATGAACTTAACAAATTCATTTTAATAATCCAATGTGTATATTTTCCCCAAAGACTGTGCACTCTTTTTTTTTATTTTATTTTTATTTTTTTTTAAAGATTTTATTTATTTATTTGACAGAGAGATCACAAGTAGATGGAGAGGCAGGCAGAGAGAGAGAGAGAGGGAAGCAGGCTCCTTGCTGAGCAGAGAGCCCGATGCAGTACTCGATCCCAGGACCCTGAGATCATGACCTGAGCCGAAGGCAGCAGCTTAACCCACTGAGCCACCCAGGCGCCCACTGTGCACTCTTTTAGAGCAAAATTCATATCCCATTAATGCTTGAATCTGTAGTGCTTAGCACAAACACCAACAGACAATTGGTGCTCAAAATGCTTTGTTAAATGAGTGATAAATACAAATCATGCAAAAGTATTTTCTGTAAAAATACCTCTGAAAGAATGTTTTATATGGGTCTTCTTGGTTAATGTTCTGTTCAGTTATTTTTGCTGATCACTGCAAATTGTACAATCCCCAGAGTTTTAATGCCTTAGGCAATTTGAAAAAAATACTCTATGTCATTCAAAATCTCGAAGTCTAAATATTTCCATGACTTAAATATCTTGTTTGCCTTATTAGAAATCAGCTCTCATCTATGATTCTGTATCTTATTTCCATGCTGTGTTTTTTTTCCTGATTTCTCAAAACACAGTGCTAAAAATAAAATATAAACTGACTTTCAGTGGAACCTGACACACAGAGAGAAAAGTGTCTTCAGACATAAATAGAAAAAATATGAAAAATGGAGAGCCTGAGTGTAGAGATGAGGGAGAAAGAACTTAGGTGACAGTATTGTCTGATTCAGTATGACCACCTCAATTATCGTCAGGTTGAGGAAGGTGAGTGGAATGTTAATTAGTTTTACAGTTTCTCTAATTTAGGATATATAATCAGCATGAGTAGTAATAAAACAAGTAGAGACAAAGCTGTTCTCTGAAGAAACTTATGAGTAATCTAATAAGACAAACATGGACTAATTGTACTTACTGGAAAGAAGACAGCCAGACTGGGGAATAACCAGAGTTACACAAGGAATGGGAAGGGCAATGCCCCCATTTTTATCTAATCTAACAAATTGCTCTCGTGATGTATCCACAGAGCATTTTGCTATTTTTTAGTTATATGAGTTGAAAAATTTTACAATTGAGTTATTTTCTGAGTAAAGATAGGTAGAAAAGAACATAAATGTTATAAAGCAGAATCCAGAATAACAAGAATTTGGTGAAGTTTTGTGAAGAGATTTAAATTTAAAAAGTCTTTTATATTTACCCAGTAGTTAACTATTTCTGCCATTCTTGATTCTTTTGTGTAGATCCAGATCGATACCCGGTTTAACTGTGCTTGGGTGATATGTGTGTGTGTGTGTGTGTGTGTGCGCACACACACATGCACACTCGTGCACACGCACAAGCACACTTAGCATTTCCATGTATTTATTTTCAATTCATCACTTTAATTTGAAGTAATTTTAGATTTATAGAAAAATTGCAAAAATAGAGTTTTAGTAAAACTTCCCCCTTGGTTTCCCTTATGTTAACCTCTTCCATAACAATAAAACAATTATCAGAACTAAGACACTTGCATTGGTTACAATAACTAAACTACAGATTTTATTTGAAACTTATGAGTTTTTCCTTTAATGTCATTTTTCTGTTTCAGGATCTAATCACAATCCTAAATTCCATTACTTGTCATGTCTCCTTAATGTCCTCCACTCTATGACAGTTTCTCAGTCTTTCCTTATTTGTGACCTTGATACTTTTGAATAGTATTGATTTAATACTTTGAAGAAAGTTTCAGTTTGGGTTTGTCTGATGTTTTCTCCTGAAATTATGCATTATTGTGAAGTACAACACAGAGATGATATGTCTTTCTCTGTGCATCATATCAGGGGATAGATGATGTCTCTATTTATTACTGGTGATGTTCACCTTGATCACTGATTAAGGTGGCATCTGCTGGCTTTTTCCATTGTAAAATAACTGTTTTCCCCTTTGTAGCAAATATTGGGGGAGAGGTGCTTTGAAACTATGCAAATGTCATGTTTTTGCCTAAATTCTTACCCACTAACTGCCATATGGCAGTGATTATTTTCCTATTCCATGTTTCAATTGGAATTCTGTCTCTTCTCTCTCATTTATTTTTTTATTTATTTGTTTAGTTATTTATATTAGTATAGACTCTTGGGTCTTTATTTGGAAGCTCTAATCCGATAGTATTGTTATTTATTTGCTCAGCTTGTTCTAGCTTTGGCCACTGGGAACAATTTTGGTTGGCTCCTACACGTGGAAGACTTCTTTTAATATGTCTTGTAGTGTAAGTCTACAAATGATGGATTTTCTCAGCTTTTGTATATATGAGAATGTCTTACTTATAAGGCTGCTTTTATGATTCCTGGTTCTTAGTAACTTGGCTATGGTATGCTTTTGTGTAGTTTTCTACATATTTTCTTGTGCTTTGCATTTGTTGAACCTCTGGAATCTGTGAGTATATAATTTCCATCAAATTCAGAAATTTACCTATATTTCTTTTATTATTTTTATCCCCTTCCTTCTTCTCTTCCAGAGACCCTAATTATGCATATAATAAGATGTGTGAAAATTGTTTAACAGCTAACTGATGTTTCATTAATTTTTTTAAAATTTCTGTCTTTAGATAATTTTTAGTGCTATATCTTTTTGTTCACTAACCTCTCCTTTTGTAATGTCTAATCTGTTTAATCACAGTGTATTTCTCATCTCAGATATTTTCCTTTGTATTTCCTAAAGTTTATAAAATTTATACATATATATATAATTTATACATACATATATATATATATATATACAAAATTTCCATGTTTCAGTCTTTCATCTGGCTTCTTGAACAAATGAAATCAGTCATAATAAATACCTTAATGTCCTTTTTGCTAATCCTATCATCTGTGTCATTTTTTGTATAATTTGATTGATTTTTCTCATAATTATGGGTTGTATCTTATGCTTCTTTGCATAACTGGTAATTTTTAATTGATGCCAAATACGGTAAATTTTAAATTTTGGGGTGCTAAGTATTTTTGTATTCCTATAAATACCCTTGAATTTCTTTTCTGAGATATAGTTTAGCTACTTGGAAATAATTTGATCTTCTTTGCTCTTGCTTTTTACTGTTTTGGGGAGAACCAGAAGAACATTTAGTTAAAGCTAATTTTGCCCAACCACTGAGATAAAACCTTCTGAATACTAACCCAGAGCCCCATAAATTATGTGATTTTTCCGCTATGGCTGGTATGAACAAACACTATTATCAGTCATATGAGATCACTGGGAAATGTTTCCTTTAATTTCTTCAAGTACTTGTTTCTTGGGTAAATCCTCACATGAATGCACTGATCAGCCCTCAAATGAAAACTCAAAGGGCATACTCTGTTTATCTCCAGAGCTCTTGCTCTGTTGTGCTATCTCTTTCCTGTTACTCTGCTCTTTCAGTTCAACCTTTTTTGGTCTCTTGGGACCCTAGTTCAACATAGGGAGACTGGCTGTAGGCCTCCAAATGGGTTCTTCTTTCTCTGTGCCATTATTTGGAAACTCTCTCTAGGAAGTAATTTAGGGCAGTTGTAGGGCTTTCCTTATATGTCTTCTGTCTTTCAGAGATCACTATCCTTTCTTACCTTATGTCCAATGTCTTAAAATCCACAGTTTTTTTATATTTTAATTTGTTTCCTAGTGGTTTTAGGTAGGACAGTAAATCAGATCTTTGTAGCATTATCTTGGCCAGATTCAGTAATTATGTCATACTTAAGTAATATTTTCATGAAAAAGTTAAAAAATAAACCTGGATAATAAAATATGGGCTATGTATGGAAAAAAAACAACCCTCCTCCTTGCTATGAGGCTTTTATATGTCAAATTAGTGTATGTTAATGCTGATGTCAGCATATTCTAACATGTAAGTTCTTTCAGTGACCCTGCCCTCAAAATAAGTTTGAATTTTCTATCCTAATTTCTCTTCTTTCCTATTCCCCTTCTAACACTGGAAGAATTTGGTCTTTGCCAAACTTGTTCTCAGAACTTCTGTAATGTAAAATTAGAATAAGCTATATATTCAACAAATATTTATTGTGTGCCTGCTCTGTGCTGGGCACTCTTTTGGGCATGTGAGACACACCAAGTGAACACAAAAGAAAATATTCCTGCTCTTATGAAGTTTTTATTCAAAAATGAGAAACCAACATTGATTATTGAACATAAAAAGTAAGTCAACTGTAGGGGTGCCTGACTGGCTCAGTTGTTAGAGTGTGAGACTCTTGATCTCAGGATTGTGAGTTTGAGCTCCACATTGGGTGTAGAGATTACTTAAAAAGAAAACCTTAAGAAAATAAGTAAATTGTATATTATGGTGGAAATAAATGTGCATATCAGAGAAATAATAAACAAAGGCAGAAAATTACATCAACATCCTTAATAGAGAGTTGGGGAAGAGGGGAGGGAATAGTCTGGGGGAGTTGGGAATTTATTATGAGGGAGGCTATTCAGCCATTGAAGGATGTAGCAATTTGTGGAGAAGAGAAAAGAGTCTGGAGAAGAGTTATTGAACATTTGAAAAGCAATAGAATACACATTTTTCTGAAGTGCACATAGAACATTTTCCAGAATAGATATTATGATGGATTACACACAAGTCTGAACAAGTTTAAGAAGGTTGAAATCACCAAGCACCTTTTTCAGACACAACGATATGAAACTAGAAAGTAATTACAAGAACACTGAAAAATTCACAAACATGTGATGACTAAACAACAGATTACTGAACAACCAATGGGTCAACAATAAATCAAAAGTGAAATAAAGAAATACCTTGAGACCAATGAAAATGGAAATATAACGTACCAAAACTTATAGCATGAAGCAAACATAGTTCTAAGAGGGAAGTTCATAGTGATAAATGCCTACTTCAGGAAACAAGAAAAATCCCAAATAAACAACCTAACTTTATAACTGAAGAAACTAGAAAAAGAATAAATGAAGTTAAAGTTAGTAGAAGGAAAGAAATAATAAAAATCAGAGCAGAAATGAATGGAATAGAGACTAGAAAGACAATAGAAAAGATCAATGAACCCAAGAACTGGTTCTTTGAAAAGACAAGCAAGTTGACAAACCTTCAGCTAGACTTACCAATGGGGGAAAAAAAAAGTTAAAAAAGCCGAATAAATAAAATAAAATAAGAAAAAGATGCTACAACTGATACTACAGAAATAAAAAAAAATCATAAAAGACTACTATAAAAAAGTATACAGCAACAAATTGGACAACTTAGAAGAAATGGGTAAATTCTAGAAGCATGAAATCTTCCAGGACTGAAACATGAAGAAATAGAAAATCTGAATAGACCAATTGTTGGAAAAAGATAAATCAGCAGTTAAAAAACTCCCTATACACTAACATCCGGGACCAGACAGCTTCACAGGCGATTTCTACCAAATATTCAAAGAATTACTATAAATCCTTTTCAAATTCTTCCAAAAAAATAGAAGAGGAAGAATACTTACATGCTTATTTTATGAGGCCAGGATTACCCTGATATCAGAATCAGACAAGGACACTACAAGAAAGGAAAATTATGGGCCAATATCCCTGACGTATATAAATGCAAACCCCCTCAAAAAATTAGCCAACTGAATTCAACAGGTCATGAAAAGGATCATACAATATGATCAACTGGGATTTATTATAGGGATGCCAGGATGATTCAACATCTACAAAGCAATCAATATGATATATCACATTAACAAAAACGACAGATAAGTATCATATGACCATCTCAATAGATGCAGAAAAAAACATTTAACAAAATCCAACATCAGTTTGTGATAAAAGCTCTTTAAAGTGGTTGCCAGGGGGAGGTGGGGTCGGGAGAGGGTGGTGGGGTTATGGACATTGGGGAGGGTATATGCTATGGTGAGTGCTGTGAAGTGTGTAAGCCTGAGGATTCACAGACCTGTACCCCTGGGGCTAATAATACATTATATGTTAATTTTAAAAAAGTAATAAAAAAATACTCTTAAAAGTGCATATAAAGGGAATGTACATGCATTATAAAGGCCATATCTGACAAGACCACAGCTAACGCCAGATTCAACTGAAAGCTTTCCCTCTAGGATCAAGAATAAGACAAGGATGCCCACCCTCACCGCTTTTACTCAACATAATATTGGAAGTTCTAGCCAGAGCAGTTAGTCAAAAAAAGGAAATAACAAGGCATTGGATTGGATAGGAAGAAGTGAAATTGTCACTGTTTCCACTGTTTTCAGATGGCATGATACTATATTTAGAAATCCCTGATGACTCCACCAAAAAACTTCTAGAACTAATAAATGAATTTGGTAAAGTTTCAGGATATAAAATCATCTA
Organism: Lontra canadensis; assembly: GCF_010015895.1. Classification (NCBI taxonomy): domain Eukaryota; kingdom Metazoa; phylum Chordata; class Mammalia; order Carnivora; family Mustelidae; genus Lontra; species Lontra canadensis. The sequence goes on from NW_022631001.1 coordinate 9,203,376, forward strand.
TATGATAAAAGACAAATATCCAAAATATGTAAGGAACTTGTACATCTTGATAACATAAAAACAAATAATCTGATTTTTAAAAATGGGCAAAAGGTCTGAATAGACATTTTTCCAAAAAAAAATATAGATAGCCAACAAATGTGAAAAGATGCTGAACATCTTTAATCATCAGGGAAATGCAAACCAAAATCACAAGGAAGATGTGGTCCATATACACTATGGAGTATTATGCCTCCATCAGAAAGGATGAATACCCAACTTTTGTAGCAACATGGACGGGACTGGAAGAGATTATGCTGAGTGAAATAAGTCAAGCAGAGAGAGTCAATTATCATATGGTTTCACTTATTTGTGGAGCATAACAAATAGCATGGAGGACATGGGGAGTTAGGAGAAGGGAGTTGGGGGAAATTGGAAGGGGAGGTGAACAATGAGAGACTATGGACTCTGAAAAACAATCTGAAGGGTTTGAAGAGGTGGGGGGTGGGAGGTTGGGGGAACCAGGTGGTGGGTATTAGAGAGGACACGGATCGCATGGAGCACTGGGTGTGGTGCAAATACAAGGAATACTGTTATGCTGAAAATAAATTTAAAAAATGTTTAAAAAAAAAGATTATAACCTCACACCCATTAGAATGACTATCCGTGAAAAGACAAGAAATAACAAGCATGGGTGAGGACTTGGAAAAAAGGGAACCCTTATGCACTGTTGTTGGGAAAGTTAACTGGTGTAGCTGCCATGGAAAACACAAAAAATTATATATAGAACTACCATATGAGCCAGCAGTCCACTTCTGGGTATTAAAAAAAAGAGAGAGAGAGAGAGAAAGAGAGAGAGAGACAGAAAAGAAGAAAACACTAAGTTGAAAAGATATATGCACCCCTATGTCCATTGCAGCATTAAGATATAGAAGATATAAGATAAGATATAGAAACAAGACATAGAAACTAAGGTATAGAAACAACCTAAGTGCCCATTGACCAATTAAAGAAATTGTAATATATAAACACACATATAATGTATATGCAAATTTCCATTTGCAACAACATGGATGGATCTTGAGGGCATTATGTTAAGTGAAATAATTAAGACAAGAAAGACAAATACTGCACCATCTCATTTATATGTAGAATCTAAAAAAGAAAAAAAAGAAAACAAGTACAGAAACAAGCTCATCAATACAGAGAACAGATTGGTGGTGGCTGAAGGTAGTTGGTGAGGGTGGTTAAGGGAGTTAAATGTTTAGAGTTCCAGTTATAAAATAAATATGTAATGGGGAATGTAATACACAGTGTGGTGACTATAACAAAAATGCTGTATCACATAATTGCAAGTTGCTAAGATTAAATCTTAAAAGTTCTTATCACAAAAAATATTCTATATGTATGGTGGTAGTTATTAGCTACCCTTATTATGGTGATTGTTTTGCAATATATACGTATATTGAATCGCTATGTTGTACACTTGAAACTAAAATAATGTATGCCAATTATGCCTCAATTAAAAAAAAAAGGAGTTGCTGGATATATTGAACTGGATTGTCTTAAATTTCTCTGAAAGATTAAAATAGAGATTGCAGTTATTTTATGATCTGTCAAATGCTAGAATAGTCTTTCTTGAAAGTTCTCTCACGTTGATTCCAGGAAAATGAAGGGCCTTAGTTTACATGCAAGCTACGTGTAGACTGACAAGTTGTTTTACACTTGAGTATCTTTTATTTTTGTTTTATAAATGAGGGAACTAAAGCTTGAGCATTTTAAGATCTTGTCGAACTAGTAAGTGATAGTTAGAACTGGAATCCAACTTGACCTGTTTCAAAAGCCAATGCTTTTGCTTTTATGCAACACTATTCTTAACCTTATTTATGAGGTGCATTATAATGGAGGATGTACAGACGTGCTTCCATGATCTCTGGTCTAAGTATGTTTCAGGATTCTCTAGACCACTTCTAGATGCCATTTTGATCCCTAAGCCTCTCCAAAATGTTTGTTGGTTTGCAGCTTAGAAGTTTTAGGTTAAGTGATTCTTTTCACAGAAATAATATGAAATAAAGTGAGGGTCAGCTAATTATAGCTAATGAGCTAAATCTAGTCTGCTACATACTTTTGTAAATAAAGTTTTACCGGAACATAACGGTGCCTATTTGTTTTCTTATTTTCTATGGCTGTTTTCAGTAGATGGGCCCTTGTGACAGAGACTTTATAGCTTGTAAGCCTAAATATACCCTTTACAGAAAAAATTTGCTAACCCCTGAATAGAGGATTTTACTTTTATTAGGTCTTAATGGTTTTCAAATGCAGGACTTCAGGTCTGTGCCGATTCTCCAGTCTGGCAGATTAATTTGGTAATTTCCTTACTACTACATCTTAAGGAATAAGAATTCTTAGCTCTTCATCCCCAGAGGTAGCCTGCCAGCAGGGAATACCCTCCAGCTTTCTTCTTAGAGGAGAGGAGTGCTGCTAGACCAAATGGCCATTACTGCCCAATGTCTTCTCCTAGTACTGAAAGAAGTTTGAAGAGGCAGTCAGAGGCCTCAGGAGTCATTGTCACCATTCTTTTCTCAGTTTCTAATATATTCCATATTGAACAAACTAATTTTAAGAATAACAATTCCATGTTCATCAGAATGTTTGGAATTAGATTTTCAGTAATGTCTAAGAAAAAAATAATAGTATCACTAAGCCCTTTCTGTTGCCCAGTTGAATATAGACCTCCTCTGAATAAATAACACATTCTTGTAAATAAAGCATTTGTATGTAGAGTAAAACAAAATTTTATATAGCAATCTTCAGCATTTTGGAAAAGAATATAGATCGACTTTATAAGACGTTGATACGTTATTACAAGATTGAGAAATATCCATTTTGGCAAAAGAGATCATGCCCTTTAATTTTAATTTTTAACCTTTCATTATGAATAAATGTTAGACTTATACACAAGTGATAGAGCTTTTGTATTCTCATGCAGAGTTCTTGTATTCCATGACCCAGTTTTTCCTAACAGTGAAGAATTTACACAGTCATTGTGCAATGATCAAACCCAGGAATTATCATCTGTATAATGCTATTAACTACAGAACTTACTTTGATTTCACTAATTTGTCTAGTGAAAATCTCTACTGAGAATCCTTTTTTTTTCTTATAGGATTCCATCTTGCATTTAATCTCCTCTAAAATGTGCAGTTCCTCAAGCTTTCTATGTCTTTCATGATCTTGACACTTCTGAGGAGCATTGGTTAGTTATATTGACATAGATTTATTTGTTTTCTTTTGTTAGTGGCAAAATGAAATGATGGAAACCTAATGTTCCTCCCACTAGGAAAAGAACACACAGGTCTTTGAGGAGGCCCAAAGCAAATGACTAAGATGTAAGTCCACTGGCGATCAATGTCTGGAGACTTTTCTCCTAGAGGAGAGCAAAAGGGGAAGAGACTGGAAAGCTGATGTTCTTCCTAAAAGCTACTTTGGTGCATTCTCCAGTATATTTAGATGGCATATCAGAAACCTACTTATTTTCTCAGTACTGATCTGAATAAAAAATGGACAATAGTCTCATAAGATTGAAATATAATAATCTGATCAGAGAACAGTTCTGTCATTTGTAAAGAAGTTTGAGAATGCATATGAAGATAATCATATTTGCATGTTCAGAAAATGACCCATCTTATTAGATTAATTACTCCCAAATAAGCGGTAAAGTTATTTAAACCACTATCCTTTTAAGAAGACTGAGATTTTAAAAATAGCAATGATGAAGTATAGAGAGGTTTCCTCAAAGCATTGTAATCATACTACTATTGAGATGTGAAATGATTACTTATTATTAAAAAATAAATAGTAACCATAGAATTTTAAAAACAATAGGTTATCATTAGAGAAAGACTGTTCCATAGAAAACAAACTATTAGGAAAATATTTTCAGGGAACTTTCTCCATTCATTTAGTACAGTAAATTATTATCCCTTTGTTCACTGTCTATTAAAAAAAAAGTCTAAACAACAAGATTTTTTCTAGCTTAATATAACATAAGTTGTTGCCTGAGGAAGCCCGTTTGCCTGGTAACAAACAACTTTGCATTTTGTGTAATTAATCTTAACCTGTCAAGTGGTCAAACTCATAAATCAGCCACCTTCCTACTGATGAGCTGGACTTGTAGATGAAGAGAAAAAGAACAAGATGATGTCGTATCTGCTTTGTTAATTTGCATTCCAGGTTGTCTGAAAAGGGATGCAAAGGAAGGAGAGCATAAAAGAAGAGTTTCTTGAAGAAAAATTTTTTTATGCTATCCCGTCTTCCTCAATGTTGGTCACAGACACTAAACACATTAAAAAAAAAAATCCATTCTCCTAAGCAACTGACAAATATGGAACTTACTCTGTTTAGGTGGAGGCTATAGCAAATCAGCAAATGCAGACTTTAAATGGGTATGATGAGATCTAGAAAGGAGGGACAAAGTACACTAAAAGGAGTACACACTGGAGTGTGAAAACTAAAAATTTCACTTCAGGAGGTAAAATAGAAGGGAATAGGAATGCAGCCAGAGGATGAAGTAAAAGATAGTTCTGCATTGAGCTTCTGAATGTGTTTGATATTTAGCTTCAAAGTCAAAATGTCCCAACACCTTATTAACATACATTGAATGAAATACAATTAAATATTGTGTTAGCATGTCATAGTGACAATAGCAAAACTGAATAAACTTAGAAGGTAAAATAAAAATTTTCCTGAAATTTCACCTAAATGTAAAAGATTAAGATTTGTAAAAAAGTAAAATATATTTCTAAAACTATGCTAAAATCTAGTTTTTTTATGAGTGATTCAGATGCCAGGGATTTTCTTTAAAGCAGACATTTAGGAAATACTTTTTTTGTTTGTTTGTTTGGTTTTTGAGAGAAAGAGAGAGGGGAGGTTGTGGAGCAGAGAGACAGAATCTTAAGCAGGTTCCACACTCAGTTCAGAGTCAGTCAATCTCACAACCCTGAGATCATGACCTGAGCTGAAATCAGTAGTCAGATTCTTAACTGACTGAGCCACCCAGGAGCCCTAAGAAGCATTTTCTTCTTCTTTTTTATTTTATTTATTGGTTCTTTTTAAATTTTAAATTTTAATTGTAGTTAATATACAGTGTTGTATTAGTCTCAGGAATAAAGTATTGTAATTCAACAATTTTGTATATTACTCTGTGCTCATCAAGCTGCATGTACTCTCAATACCCATCACCTGTTTCAGCCATACCCTCACTGCCTCCCTTCTGGTAACCATCAGTTTGTTCTCTGTAGTTAAGAGTCTGTTTCTTGGTTTCTCTCTCTCTCTCTCTCATTTCTCCCTTTATTTGCTTGTTTTGTTTCTTAAATTCCATAAATGAGTAAAATCCCATGGTATTTGTCCTTCTCTAATTGGATTATTTTGCTTAGCATTTTATTCATGTAGTTGCAAATGGCAAGATTTCATTCTATTTTGTGGCCGAATAATATTTCATTGTGTGCCTATATAATACCACATCTTCTTTATTCATTCATCTATTAATGGACACTTAAACTGCTTCCATAATTTGGTTATTATAAATAATACTGTAAACATAGGGTGCATATATCCTTTCAAATTAGTTGTTTTTGTATTCTTTGGGAAAATACCCAGTAGTCGATTACTAGATCATAGGATAGTTCTTTACCATTGTCTTTGCAGTGGCTGCACCAGCTTCACCAACAGTGCACAAGTGTTCCTTTTTCTCCACATCCTCGCCAATACTTGTTTTGTGAACTTTTATTTTAGCCATTCTGACAGGTGTGGGGTGATATCTCATTGTAGTTTTGATTGCATTTCCCTGATGATGAGTGATGTTGAGCATCTTTTCAGGTGTCTATAGGCCACATCTTATTTTACTTATTTTGAGATTTTTTTCTTTGAAAAAAAAAGTTCATGTCTTCTGGCCATCCTTTTTTTTTTATTTTTCCATGCATGACACCTGTTTTGTTGATTCTATGCATCAAATGTTAATTTCTAGGTTGTCTTTCTCTTGCCCTCTAGCAGTTCTTCTTAATTGTACTATTTGTTTTTGGGGTGTCAAGTTCTATAATATCTTTATATATTTTGGATACTAATCCTTTATCAGATTTGTCATTTGGAACTATCTTTTCCCATTCAGTGGATTGTCTTTTAGTTTTGTTGGTGCTTCTTTCACTGTGCAGAAGCTTTTTATTTTGATGTAATCCCAATAATTTATTTTTACTTTAGTTTCCCTGGCCTTAGGAAACATATCTAGAAAGATATAGTTACAGCTTATGTCAGACAAATTACTGCCTGTGCTTTCTTCTAGGATTTTTACAGTTTCAGGTCTCACATTTAGGTCTTTAATCCATTTTGAATTTATTTTTGTGTATGGTATAAGAAAGTCATCCAGTTTCATTTTTTTTACATGTTGCTGTCCAGTTTTCCCGATACCATTTGTTGAAGAGACTGTTTTTTTCCCCCATTGGATATTCTTTCCCGCTTTGTTGAAGAAGAGTTGACTATATAGTTGTGGGTTCATTCCTGGATATTCTATTCTGTTCTGTTGATCTATGTGTTGATTTTTGTGCCAGTACCATATAGTTTTGATCACCACAGCTTTGTAATATAACTTGAAGTCCAGAATTGTGATGTCTCTAGCTTTGCTTTTCTTTTTCAAGGTTGCTTTGGCTATTTGGGGTCTTTTTTGGTTCCATACAAATTTTAGGATTGCTTGTTCTAGCTCTGTGAAAAATGTTAGTATTTTCACAGGGATTGCCTTAGATTCCTTTCAGTGGTATAGACATTTTGATAATATTTGTTCTTCCAATCCATGAGCATGGAATATCTTTCCATTTTTTTTCTTTCTTTTCTTTTCTCTTTTTAAGATTTTGTTTATTTATTTTGAAAGAGAAAGAAAGGAAGAGAGCACAATCAGGGGAAGCAGCAGGCAGAGGGAGAGGGAGAAGCTGGGAGCTCGATGCAAGTCTCCATCATGACTTGAGATCATGACCTGAGCCAAAGGCCGATGCATTCTCCTACAGTCCTTTGTATTTGTGTGGTGTTGGTTATTTCTCCTCTTTTATTTCTGATTTCATTTTGTTGAGTCTTTTCTTTCTCTCTCTTTCTCTCTGATGTTTATCGAGGTTTATCAATTTTGTTGATTTTTTTCAAAGAACTGCTCTTTATTTCATTGATCTCCTCTATTTTTTTGCTTTTCTAGCTCCTTTAGGTATAAGGTAGGTTGTTTATTTGAGATTTTTTTCTTGCTTTTTAAGATAGGCCTGTATTGCTATAAACTTACCTCTTAAAATTGCTTTTGCTGCATCCCAAAGATTTTGGACCCAATGTAGTCTTTTCATTTCCATTCATCACTATGTATTTTTTATTTCCTCTCCTACTCATTTTTTAGTACCATGTTATTTAACCTCCATATATTTGTGCTCTTTCCAGATTTTCTTGTTGTTGATTTCTAATTTAATTGCACTGTGGGCAGAAAAGATACATGGCATAACTTTGATCTTTTTGAAATTGTTGAGACTTTTTTTGTGGCCATATATGTGATTTCTTCTGAAGAATGTTCCATGTGCACTTGAAAAGAATGTGTATTCTGCTGATTTAGGATGGAATGCTCTGGATTTATCTGTTAAATCCTTCTCTTCCAGTGTGTCATTCAAAGCCAATGTTTCTTTATTGTTTTTCTGTTTAGAGCATTAAAGGCCCCTATTATTATTGTGTTACTATTGTTTAGTTCCTTTATATTCATTATTAACCATTATATGTATTTGGGTGCTCCCATACTGGGTGCATAAATATTTATAATTGTTATGTTTTCTTGTTGGATTGTCTCCTTTATTATTTATGGCATCCTTTGTCTCTTGTTCATCTTTGTTTTAATGTCTATTTTCTCTAAGTACTGTTAGCCAGACTTTCTTTTAACCTCCATTTGCATGATAAATGTTTCTCCGTCCCCTGTCTTTCAATCTGCATATGTCTTTAGGTTTGAGTCTTTTATAGGCTGCATATAGATGGAGCTTATTTTCTTATTCATTCCACTGCCCTATGTTTTTTTATTGAAGCATTGAGTAAATTTATATTCAAAGTAATTATCGATAAGTATGTATATATTGCCATTTTTTTGTGGTTGTCTTTGTAGATCTCTGTTCCTGTCTTCCCTTGCTCTCTTCTCTCACCATAAGTTGGCTTTCTTTCTTGACATACTTTAGTTCCTTTCTCTTTATTTTTTGCATATCTATTACTGGTTTTTCATTTGTGATTACCGTTATGTTTGAATATAACATCTTCTGCATATAACTATCTATATTAAGTTGATGGTTACTTAAGTTTGAACCCATTCTTTACTCCTCTCCTTCCCACATTTTAGGTATATGGTGTCATACTTTACATCCTTCTATTTTTGAGACCTTTAACTGATTTTTACAGGTATACTTATTTTACTGCTTTTGTGCTTCCTATGTTTCTTATGCTTACTTATGGTCTTTCTTTTCTATTCAGAATCCCCTTTAACATTTCTTGTAGGGCTGGTTTATTGGTCATGAAGTCCTTTTATTTATTTATTTATTTTTTAAATGGGAAACTCTTTATCTCTCCTTCAATTCTAAATGATAATCCAGATGCATAGAATATTCTTGGCTGCAGATTTTTTTTCTTTTCAGCATTTTGTATACATCATGCCACTCTCTTCTCACCTACAAAGTTTCTGTGTACAGTCTTACAAGGATTTCCTTGTATGGAACTCTTCTCTTGATGCTCTTATAATTTTTTTCTATATCACTACTTTTTGTCATTTTAATTACCATGTTTCTTGGTGTAAACCTCCTTGGGTTGAATTTGTTGGAGGATCTCTGTTCCTCCTGGATCTGAATTTCATTTTCCTATAACAGATTTGGGAATTTTTCAGTTATTATTTTTACAAGTAAATTTTCTGTCCCTTTGTCTCTCTTATTCTTCTAAGACCCCTATAATGTAAATATTACTGCATTTGATGGAGTCACTGAGTTCTCTATTTTCATTTTGCATAATTTTCCCTCATCTGCCCAGCTTGATTACTTTTTATTACTCTGTCCTCCACAATACTGATTCATTCTTGTACTTCTTCCAGCCTACTATTTATTCCATCTAGTGTATTTTAAATTTCAGTTATTGTGTTCTTCATCTCTGACTGGTTCTTCTTTTATCACTTTAAGCATCTCATTGATGCCCTCCCCTCTTTTCTGATGTCCAGTGAGTATCTTTATGACCATTACTTTAATCTATCAAGCATATTACTTCTGTTTTGTTTAGGTCTCTTGCCGTAATTTTGTCTTGTTTCATTTGGGAGATATTCCTCTGTCTTCTCATTTTTGCCTAACTGTGGGTCTGTTTCTGTGTGTTTGGAAAGTCACCTGTGTCTCCTGCTCTCTAAAGTAGTGGGTGGGTATACATTTTTAACAAGATGGTGATGGTCCTCTGCTGGAAGGGATTGGCCTCCAATGCCCAGACCAGGGCTGGCTGAGATGATCCACAAAGCACGCATGCATAGGGAGGTGCAGTGCCTATAAGTTTTGTGCATAATCCTGTTCAACAAGGGGCTGAGCAGCCACTGCTGGTACCTTGCTGGCTGGGTCTTCTCTGCCACACACCTGAGGGAGAGGCATACAGCCTTAGGAAAATAAACATGTTCTCACGGGAGGAGACCAGCTACCACTTTCGGGTTGAAGGTCCTGGAAAGCACAGAAAGCACTCAGCTGGGAGATGTAGTGTTGGCAGGATTTGTGCTAGTCTTCCCGGGAGGGAACTCACAGTGCTGGGACTGAAGTAGGCCTGAATGGAGGGGACAGGGTATGGTGAAAGCAATTTAGGTAGTGATGCCAACTTTGCACTGGTTTGCCTAGATGGCTGTGTGTTTATGCTGGGAGGTAAGAAATAAATGGTGTCTGCTAGTTCCTTTGTTCCTAGAGATGTACCTCAGTGAAACTTGCCCCTCTGGACATGCTGTGCAATTAGTAATTAACTCACCCTTCAGTATGTGCCAGGTGTTTTTCAAACTGCTGCTTCTATGCTCGTCTCTGCAGCTGTGTGTTGTACTGTCTCTTTAAGGGCAGAGCCTCAGCTTCTTCTTGACCTCTAGGCTCTTCCTGAGCTGAACCCACTGATTTTTGAATTTCTAGCTTTAAGTCTCACTGGTTGTGGGAAGTAACAAACTTCAGCCTCTCTGGTTTTCAAAGCCGAATATTATGGAAATTCATCTTCCCCGTGGGAGCATCCCAGTGTGATACTCTGTTTACTCTCCCCTCTTTGCACTCTCAGCATTACTCCCTGAGATAGTCTCAAGGTCCATTTACCTCCCAACCATGTGTCTACACTTGCTCCATTTTTGATGAGGCCTCTTCTCTACGTTCAGTTGTGGAGTCTGTTCTGTCAGTCTCCAGGTTGTTTTCTGGGTTATTTACACTGACATGAGAATTATCTAATTGTATCCAAGAAAGGAGGTGAGTTTAAGGTCCTCCAACTCCACCATCTTCCTGCAAAGTCCTCCAGGGAATAGTATTTTAAATAATCAGTTTTAAAGGAAACACTTGATAGATATGTTTGTATAAAACCAATCTACTTATCACTAATTAGGAAAAATACCTAATGTAGAGAAAATTTTTTTTCTTTTTAGGTCAGAACATCATTTTGAAATCTGGAGGCAAAGATACAAAAACGGAAATCTTTGAATATTTTTGTAAATTGACAGACAGTGAAATAAATTCAGGAAAATTCTTAGTTGTCTCAAGTTGTACGTTCCAGATAAAGGATATTTTAATGGGTTTTCCATGGAAATAAGTAAACCGATAGATAAGTTCAACTGGCATTTATTTATGATCCTTTTTTGTCTGTCACTAACACATGTACGTTCTTTTAAAGTGACTGGTGAAGTATTTTTTTTAATTTCTTAATTAAAGAGATTCAACTGCTTCTATAATAGACAATCATTGCCTTTTGCCTATAACTGGTTTCTCAGTTAATCAAGTTATTTTTTTCTTGGGAATTTAAGCTGATAGCATATTTATTTGTCAAGTGTTTCAACTAGAAGGGAGGTGACAGGCCAACTAGCACAATTACAATGTAGGCAATGCTATTTATAATCAATACCACCCAACATCAAATGAGCTATATAATGGGTACCACAAAATGACTTCAAAGTAATCAAATAATTCTTTTCTTTCTGGCAACAATAAAACCAAGTTGTGTATAATCAAGAAAGTCCATGTGGTTCATCTCCTGATCAAAAATTGAAATTTTCTGTGTCATATAGAACATAACTGGACCATCTTTGGAGTACGTAGGGTTTTCTGTCTATTTCCTGGCATAGGGCTCATTATTTCCAGAGATATTGAACAAATTCTTCAACAACCACAACAAATAGACCAGCTAATTTTGCTAAACTCCTAACAAGTGCCAGGAACATGCTTACAGCTGGGGATAGAGAGAAATCAATATATTATCCTTGCCTAACAGATACTTTGTTTACAAATGTGAATTTCATATCTGTGACACTGGAGACTAGGTAAACTGTTAATTTAATGTTATGTAGTGAGGGAGAAGCTATAATGTTAATTACTTTATTAGAAACAGCAACCTATCTTACAATCTAAGTGCATTGTATTAGACTGAGATGTTATGTAATTATTATTTCAAGAAGCCTATTGCATGATCTTTGATATGTAGGGGTCATAAATTCAAATATGAATCTATGTAATTATTGTAATCAGTGACACAGAGGGGATACCAATGTTAGAGAAAGGAAAATGAATAAAGAAAACTCTATTTCTGTAATTTCGGGGGGATACTAAGGCTATGTCCATAGAAATTAAAGCAAATTTGATACTATTTCTAATGTGACACATTCATAAAACTCAAACTTTTTAGTTTAGAATTTGGTCCATACTTTGCTTCCCTTAATGTCTTTGGCACTTGAAGAAAAATCATATGCTACCTTAAACTTGCCAGAATTTTGCCTTATTTTCTCGTTTTTCTAAACTTTGAATTTGTTGGAATATATAGTGCCATTGGCTGGCTTTGGTTAAAATTCATCCCATACCATTTCCTTTATTTATTATTTCATATGTAGATGATGACTTTATGAGTAACTTTAAGTTCTTTTGATCCATTTTAGGGACATTTGCTATCCCTTATAACAATTTTAACATAGTACATGGAAGTCATTTCAGGAAGGCTACTTTAATTAAGTCTAGTCTTAGAAATAACCTTATGCAGTAGTATTATAAACATTAAATTTAACATTTGTAAGCCCTCCATAGAATGAAAATATTACAAACATGTAGTCAAAAAATGTATAAATTATCTAATAAAATGGTTCTTTGGGTACCAAATACTGGAGAGAAAGAGAGAGAGAGAATTTTTCTCTCTTTCTGTTATGTAGAGGATGTGAATGAGAAGAGCCTGCACTAAGTGAAATATTGATCCCCATCTGTTCCATCTTTGGAACTTAGGATAATAGAAACAGGCAAGAAAAACACAGAGGAGAGCACAATCACTAGCATTTTAAGGAAAGATGCCCCTGGTATCCACTTTGATTAGATTTGATATGAGTAAATATGTTCAACCCCTAATCAAGGAAGCAGAATTATAGGAAACAAAGACACTGTGGCAGGTAGGGATTTTTTTTCTCTCATCCTTCTCTTATCTCTTATTATTACAAGATTTTCAAGTTACAAGGGGAAATGTACCAGATGATGACTGAGAAGCCATTTTACTATGGTCACGTGACCTTGGAGCCAGACAAGCCTGAGTTTAATTTGAGCTCTGTCTGACTTTTGTGTAACTGTGGTGTAATGTTCCATTGGAGGTCCCCCGGTGAACTTGCATTCTGATATTCCTATTCTTGTGTAGTTCCTAATTACACTATCTCTGGCTTGTTCATGTGCTTTTCTTTGGCCAATGGGACAGACACAAAGACTTCATATGCACTTGAAAACTGGGGCTTTCCCCTCTAATATCCACCCCCACCACACACACACACAAAGATGGCAGAATCTAGTTATATGGTGTAGACATGTGGATGTTCATGTCATTTAACTGCGACTATTTAAGATCCCAAACAGAACAGTTGGAAAACTACCTAGCTGAGTTCAGTTCAATCCATAGAGGCATGAACATTAATAAATAATTGTTCTTTTAAGTCAAAACATCTGGAGATAGTTTGCTTTGAAGCAATATGTAACGAAAACTACAACCCTGATCAAATGACTTAACTTCTACAAGTAAGCAAAGATCATGGTCTCACATTTAATAGATGAAGAAGTAAACCAACACGTTACCGTCTTTAAGTTCTATCATTGTTTTTGTCCTGCTTGTTCTTGTTTAACTGATTTAGAGGAATAGAAATGTGAAAGGTCACTTTCATAAGAACCTGATTTGAGGCCACTTTTTCCCTGGTGATTCTCCTGAGACAATTTTACCTACATTTTGAAATCTGAGTTGGAAGCATTATTCAAAAAAGTGGTCACCAGTTCAATACTTGTTGTTGAAGGTGTCAAACATGCCTCCTGCCCTTATGGGAATTTGTAATCTAAAAAGAAAGTTGGGCTTTAAAGGAAAATACTTAGAAATAGACATAACAGTTTATGGAGTTTACAGACTTTGGTTAGACAAAACTAGGATAAAGTTTTATTCTTCTCCTACAGCTGACAGTAAATACATTCTGTAACATCACTCTTTCACAGTCACTGATATCATCTCAGGCAGATCTATAAATTTTATGTCTTTTTCAGCTAGAATAGTTTCATTTTAGACATTAGAAAGTCGAAATCTCAAATCCAGTTCAAAACTTCACATACAATCTCATGTACAATACAATATTTCTCCTTCTTTACTCACCCATCTGTGTTTTTCTATTTACTCTGCTGTTCTGGGTCTTCCTACATCTAGGTTATGGAGGAGAAAATTTGAAAGTGACTTCAGTAACTCTTCAGTGACTAGGACTCTTCTAACTGAGCCACTGGTGTCCTCTGTTATAAAGATGCTTTTCTCCAAAGATTTTCCATTGCCTTTTCCAGGAACTAATAATATGGACCTCTTGAGCATCCTGCTCTCCACTTCTGTCAAAAGTGTCAGGTGTAACCCCTTTGGCTTTCAGAGACCCAAAGGCTAATTGTCCAGGACCCCACATTCTGTGAAAACATAGACTGAGACTTCGGCTTTTTGATCACCACCTTAAAACAATGATTTCAGCTCACATTCTTTTTGTTTGTTTCATTTGCTTACCAGTAGAAATATTTTATTTCTAAAAGAAAAACAACATCTTTAAATATATTTTATTCATAATTCAGTTGTATTTCAGTACTTAGTGCCTTCAGGGTGCTAAATCTCATTAATCTTGGAAATTATCAGATGGTTTTTCATTCCTTATTTGACTTGGAGTTGTGGAAGAAACTATACTTCTTTATAAAGAAGGAAATCTTTGTTCAGTGAGTCTTAAAATCTTTTTTCCCTTTTTAATTTATTTTATTCCTTTTCTTTTTTACCCCTTGAGTTTGGTGATGAGGGCTGATGTTTGAAGAATTAACATGAACACCTTTCAGTAAGTCCTGCAAGTCTCTTGAAAGCATGGGGATTCAGTTCTGCTATTCTCAGCTTTAGACTTTGGTTGAAATGTCCAGGTAAGTACCATTAAACATCATTTTATATTATATTTAAGTCTCAGAAAGGTTTTGTGAAATATTGTAATGAGAAAGGTGTAATCTAAATTGTGAGGCCAGCAAAGTTCTTTTGGAGATGTAAGATTTGATTTGAGAAAGGAAAGGTGATTTGGTGTTATCCAGGGAAAAACAGGGCAAGAAAATAACTATACAGGGCCATTTTAATGTGGGAGAAGATGATATGAATTATATTGTATTGAAGCATCTCTGGTTGCTCAATGGAGAGGAAATTTAGGCAGTATGTACAAGTGGGAGGCTTTTTCAATTGTCCAGACTGGAGGTATAAGAGTGTTGTTGCAATGCATGAAAACAACTGGTTCGATTCAAGGAATTTCCTGCACATAGAATTGAAAAGACACACAATGGGATATAAAGAAAAATATATGTTTGAAGTACCTCTCAACTTTTGGAATTCAGCAGTGGATAGATGTAGTTGCCATTTACTGAGAAGACCAAAATAGGAAGGAAGCACTAGGGGAGGGTCGTGAGAGACTGAGAATTTGGTTGGAGAGGGCTATGAATCATACAAATGATGGATTTCCAAGTCTAGAGAAAAGAGTTAGGATTGGAAATGAGAATTTGAGGCTATAAATATATCCTGAGTAATTCTAAGTATTTATTATTTGGGGTGAGAGGAGCTGGCAAAGCCAGCTGAGAATTAACCATTAGATGGAATGAAGGAAAACCAGGATAATGGCATGAAGCTAAGAGGGCAGGGGAACAGGATGCTGTTAATTGGACTTGGCAACTTGAAAGTCAGGAATGGCCTATGGGGAGCTGGCTGGCTTGCTGGTGGAAGCCACAGTCTTAGTGATTGGACACTGCAATACCACAGCCATGGCAATTTCTTACTGACTTTAAATAAGGAAGAGTATAAATCAGAAGGGAAACTCAGACCCTTAATAAACGTTGCAGAGTGGATTCACTGACTTAAGTAATAGATGCGGAATGATCAAAGACCATCTCTATTTTACATCTCTATTTTACCATCTCTATTTTCTCTTCTGACTGCCCTTTAAATACAGGTTGTATTTGTCAAAACACACATGGTAATTTTGGTTTCTCTTTGTGCGTAGGATGTTAGTAGTGGGCTGGAAAAGTAGCACAGCTTGTTAAATGTCTACTAAATGTCAATAAAAGGTAAAATGGATTTTTCTAGATCTAATATCCATGATGCTGCATTTATCCGGCTACTTCTCAACCAGAGAGAAAAGTGTATGTCTCGCTGTCTCCCTTTATTTGCCCAGAAAGATGAGTGGGAGTATTACAGTAGCTACCATTCTCCAAATTAATTGAAAACATTATATAACTATAAGAAAAATGATCCACTGTTCTGGCCTCTAAACTAGGGAAGAGATCCTGAGCACTTGTCAGTAAATGGCTTGTCATTGCTTTAAAGGCATGGCACGGTCACAAAAACAAAATTAGCTGCACAAAATCAAAAGAAAAAAAAATAAAAATAATTCTGCAGAATCCTTTAGTTAATGTGCAAAACTGAGTCAGAAATAGCCTCATGTTGTCTCAGTGTCTCTGCCCGAAAACATAGTGATGAATGAAAATGCTGGCCCCGAATTGTGATTGAAGTTGTGAAAAATCTAGGATATATCTTATGGTTATGATTCTTTTGGTTTTATAGGTATAAAGAGACAGTTTCATGTTTTGTCTTATCTTCTCTTGTTTGGCAGAATTACTATGGTTGTTTCATGTCCCCAAATATTACTTTTAGTTGCTTTGGTGGTCTAGTCATGTCATGTGTCTAACTTTAAAGGCAAATTGAGCTAGACAATTGACTAGACAAATTGTGAGCAAAATTATTTCCCACGTATTTCATTTCATACAATTACAATTTGACTTCTTCTGGTTGCCCTTGACCAAGGTATCTAATTCTATAGCATGGCAACTTCTCCTTCAAGAAGTCCCCTATGGGAACAGGTCTGTCCATCTGCTGTTATAGAGGCTTTGGAAGCAGATAGACTTTGGTCTTCCACTCTGCTAGCTAAGGATCTCAGTCAAGTTATTTAATTTCTCAAAACTTTCTTGTCTGTGAAATGGGGATAATAGTCATTATGAGATAACTCACACAGTTGTTGTGAAACCTTAATGCTTTGTAAGAAAGCAATTTATAAACCATAAAGGAATAAGGGTTTTTAAATTATCATAATTAAAAGAGATATTGCTCATGGTACAGTATGTAGCATATGATGAACTATATGATCTTGATGATCAGCTTGACCAATGATTTGAACACCACCTGCACCACTTACAAGTTGTGTGAACCATGGTAAATGAGTTAATGTTATTGAATGAGTTAATGAGTTAATGAGTTGTTATTGAATGTCCTTTTCCTAACATGTAAATTGGTATACTATTATCTGCCTCATAAGACCACTGAGATGTTTAAATGAGATTATGTATGAATGGTATGTATAGCTCTATTGTATAATTCGATCTATTATTTGAATATCCATGATGTTCTGGGTCAAAATAATATATCTTGGCCTCCTTTTGGAGGCATGCAAGGTACTCCATTACCAGTGCCAGTATATTAAGCACTTCTTCCTTGATTCTAGGCCCTGGCTCCACTGGAAACAATTTATCCATATTGTCCCAGAAGGAAAAATATCATACTTTTGTTTTACTAGCTCTGGTACCACCACTGTTTGTACAGGGTGGGTTCATTCTAAAGGAGGTCTCTTACTTAATTTCTCAAAACTTTCTTGTCTGTGAAATGGGGATAATAGTCATTATGAGATAACTCATACAGTTGCTGTGAAACCTTAATGCTTAAGAAAGCAATTTATAAACCATAAAGGAATAAGGATTTTTTAGTTATTATAATTAAAAGAAAGAAATGGTAATTGTATGAAATGAAATACATGGGGGTCTCTTTCAGATAATCCACCTTAAATGATATAAAAGAATCACAAGCATTCTGTAGGAAGTCAACTACTGACAAATTTAGAAGGGAGAATGTTGCTATGTCCCTCAAGTAACATGTGTGGTACTTTGTTTATGTATAAGGATGATCATCTTCAATAAGCAAGGATGTGGTCATTAGACGACACATACTCTTTCCACACAGTATGTTTCTTTTTCTCTACTGTAGCTAAAAAGGTGACAGGGAATCACTTGAGCTGAAATCACTGCTTAGACATGAAAATGACCCCTCAGTTTTTCTACTACCACTCTACCCCTAAAAACAAAAGAAAAGGAAAAAAAAAGTTTTTCTTCCAGGGAATGACTTTTTTTAGAGGCAATCCAACAGCCTTCTGCAAGGGACAACATTAAACTTTTGTGAAGAGAGGTTACGGGAAAGGGATTAGTTAATTTGGAAAGCAGTCTCCTAAGACTCCCTTGAAGGAGAATGTGAGACACTGTGACTTGGATGTAAATAGTTTCACCCCTTTTCATTTTCCGGGGCTATAAAGGAAAGCAGTCAACTGTATCCCAGTTGAGTCTGGAAAGATAGAAAACCATGAAGGTTCTTCAAGGGCAGATACTCAAGTTGATCTGATCCAGTACCTATAAGGAGAACGGCTGTGTGTTTAACTAAGAGCGGGCACTAAAGCTTGACTCCTGGGGCATGCAGTAGGGATAGCAGGGTGACCAACCACTCAGGGGTCAGTCTCCATAGAGGAGCCTTCTATAATGGGCCTTGCCAGTATGTCCTGGGAGCTTCCTGGGAGCCAGGCCAGGGAGACTTGGCTGCAACTCCCCCATCAAACAGCAGGTCAGATGATGGTGGACCAGCGTTCAATAGTGACACCATGTGGCAATGGGCCGTCTCTCAATTTGGCAACTGGGCTTTTAGACCTTTTTAATTTAATTTGGTGAAAAATAAGGAATTATAAAGTATTTGCACCTTAAAACTATAAAGCAGTTCTTACCAATTTCCAAGATTTCCAGCTATTTAGACAAGGTCTTAATTGCTTAGAGGTTCTAGTTTATCAGTTATAAAATTATTTTATGCCAAAGAACTCCATTATTACCCTAAGCGATTAAAACTAGCTCCTATATTTAGTTTTTTTTTTTTTCCAAAAATGGAATTTGGACTGAACTGAACTGTGTTGTTCAGTTGGGCAAGTACATGATTAATTACAATGTGAAAAAGATGTGATTTTATTTAATCTCAACACAAGGAGCATTTTCTAAAACTGCAGAATATCTACATATATTAGTTTAGGTCAGTCCCGCAAATGTGGAGAAAGAAATGATAGGGAGGGAAAACAAACAAACAAACAAAAAAACCAACCAAACAACAACAACAACAAAAAACTAGATATAATATATCACATGTCTGAAGGGAGGCAAAGTGGGGAAAAGATATGGGAAGCAAGTTTCTCTTTTAATGGTTTAAGTAAAGAGGAAAAATTTACAGAGACAAAATTCTCTGCTTTCTTACCAATAACTCGACTCTTAAGTGACTGAATTGGTATTACAAGCATGTATCAGCTGACAAAAACCTCTATCAGCTTACTTTTTAAAGAAAGTAACAATGCTTTTCATGTCATAGGGAAAGGACCTGCTAAGAATTCGGTCACAGAGAGATCAGGTCGATCTGTCCTATTCAAAGATAAGTAAAGAGGAAAAATAAAGAAGATCAATAAAAAAATGTTGCATGTGAATTCAGAACAAAAAGAAATGTTTGAGAAAGCACTTTTCCTTCTCAAGAAAATTAGTGAAAATAGCACTCCCACATTCACAGTAGCACCATTCACATTAGCCATGAGGTGGAAGCAACCCAAATATCCATCATGGATAGATGGATAACCAATGTGGTATATACAGACAATGGGATTTCATTCATCTTTTAAAAGGAAGAAAGATCTGATACATGAAACAACATGGATGACTTGTGAGGACATTATACTAAGCAAAATAAACCAGTCACAAAAAGCCAAATACTGTATATGATTCCACTTTGTATGAAGTATCTAAAGTAGTCAAAGTGATAGAAATAAAAAAGTAGAGTGGAAATTGCTAGGAACTGGAGGGAGGGTAGTGGAGAGCTGTTGTTTAATTGGTGTGGAGTTTCAGTTTTACAAGATATAAAGTCCTGGAGATTGGTTGTACAACAATGTGAATATACAGTTGACCTTTGAATGACATGGATTTGAACTGTGTGGTATTACTTATATGTGGATTTTTTGCAGTCCAGTAATGAATGTACTTTTTCTTCATTATGATTTTCTTAATAACATTTTCTTTTCCTTAGCTTATTCTATTCCAAGGATTCAGTATGTAATATGTATAACATGCAAAATACATGTTAATAGACTGGTTTTGTGTCTGGTAAAGCTTCTGGTTAGCCATAGGCTATTGATAGTTAAGTTTTGGGTGAATCAAAAGTTATACATAGATTTTTGACTGCATGGGAATTGACATACCTAGTAGTGTTCAAGGGTCAATTATATTTAATACTATTAAGCTTAGAAATGGTTAAGATGGTAAATTTTATGTTGTGTATTTTTTATCATAACTAAAAATAATTTAAAAATATAACAATAGAGAAAATAAGAGGATGATATGATAACATGTTCCATGACCTAAATATCAAATTTAAAAAGAACATTGAAGACATTGTGTTACAGCAGAACTTAAAATATAAGACTAGAAACTAGATTACATAAAGTCAAATCAGTAATAGTAAAACAAAACCAAAAACGAAATGAAACAAACCCACTTCAGATATTTAAAACATTTAAATAATTCTCCAGAATTCAGAAAATAAGAAAAGACAATGAAGTGATTAAAAACAAGTCATCTAGATAATTGACACCCAACCTGAAACCAGGAAGCAAACAGAACAAAAGCATTGTAGATAGGAAGATTAGCTAAACGGAAGACCCTGACTCTGTGAGTTGAACAGGCTTATCTAGTGTTTATTGAAGGAACATGTACCTCGATAAGCAAAAATGCAATTATTGTATTTCAGGGTTTTACAAAAAGCGAGATTTTGCAAGCATTCAACAAAAATAAAACAAACTAAGAAACAATATAACAAAAACTAAAACAAAAGCTTTCTTTTCTACCAAAGGGAGAAAGCTTTGTCTCTGCAGTGTTAAATTACAGAAGAAAGTGATGTTTGAGGGTAGAGGCATGACCTAATACCTATATTCCTAGCCAAGCTAAATGTGAACCAACCCCCAAGATATAGTATGGAAATGTTTGTGGATTTAAACATGTACTGAAACTCAGTTCTGGTGTTTTAATTATCCCAGGTTAGCAATGATGAAATACATGAATTTGTGTTAAAGGCAGTGATACAGTAGCAGAGAAAATAGTTTCCAGTTTAAAAGAAATCCCTCAAATCTTAGAATACATTAATAGTGTACTTATGTCCCCAAAAAGAAATAAATGAGACCAGTTTCAAAATATTTCATATTTATCGGTACAGGGGAAAAATATTTTTGAAAAAAAATTGAGTGAATATTTTAGTTGTCTCTGAACCCTACAATAATGAATTACAAGGATCCTGAGTGAGCAGGTAGATTCAGAAATTCTTGGGATTTGAATATATGACCTGAGGTAATATTTATAAATATTTTTTAAATATTATTTTTGACTTAATAGAATAGCAGTTTATAAAATAATCTCCTAAGGGGTAGATAATGTATTTGTCTACGTACCATCTGTTGACATGATTTTGCTATTCCTGACACTCTTTCTAGAGTGAAGCTCTCCTAAAGGTAATCAGGAAAACTGGACAAAATCTGAGTAGTGAGTTTGTTTAGAGAGACTATGCTCCACAGATAATGAGAAATAGACAAAATGAGGATTATTTACTATGGAAAGGTTATTGTCATCTCCTAGGTAAAACCAAGAGAAGCAAAATGAAGTAAAGCAAAATGAAGTAAAGCAATATAATTTGTCTTTGCTAGGAAACCAACCTAGAAAGGATTCTAGGGGAGTGCCCAGGTAGCTCTTTGAATGAAAAAGTATATAGAAAAATAACAAAAGATCCCAGAAAACACTGAGGAGAACAGATGGGCACTTAAGTCAAGTTCAGCTTTCCAAAATATTTTGTTCTATTTTATATTGACCACTGTTAATTCCTCATGAGAGTTTTATGGGTTCCTAACTTCTAAGATATTTTGAGGCTACTCAAAAAGGTGAGTGAATCTTCACCAGGGTTAGTAGTGGTTTTCATGGGGGCTGTTGAAGGATGAAGGACAGGATATGTCAGAGGACTGCCTGAAAAGGAAGTGGGATACCCAATCGCACAATGAAGAGCATGTTTTCCCCACATTTCCTCCTGACAGAAAGCCTTGGCTACTGCCAAAGTCAGGTCGCTGTTCAAAATCTATCAAGAGTTTAATCCCATATGTCATCTCCTATGCCCATAAATTTTGGAACTTGAGATGAGGTTGGCTTTGGATAAGAAATTGAAAAATCCTGGGTCATAAAACTAGTGTCAGTACAGTCTTCCAAGAATACAGGATGCAATTATAACTTTGAGAAGAGGAGTTTGGGGTTAGAAAAATGGGGAGTCAAAGTTAAGATTTCAATCTGTTTTCCTCAATCTTGAAAGAAGTATAATTCTAAAGGAAGACTTCTTTCACTAGGAAAGGTATTTATTAAAGGGGTGGGAAGGAGAGAAAAGATAGATAGATGGTTGGATAAATAGATGGAAGGAGGGAGGGAGGGAAGGAGGGAGGGAGGGAGGGGCAATAAGCAGAGGAATGATCAGAGGCCAAGAGCTATCATTGTTCACAGAATTGGAATAACTTATTTTTGAAATGGAACTTTAACTAATGAGTAGAATGAATCATGGTGTCATTCTCCAACCTCTAATTAGCCCAGGGGAATGTGATAATAACTACTGAGGATTAGCCCAGGTCCTGTCTCCTGTAATATAATTCTCTTACTTGCACATACAACCCTTCATAGGTAAGATAAGGCCCCAAATAACTGCACCTTATTTAGCTGAGAAGACAAAGCAGAGTATAATATAACTTAGAGGATAATATTTTAACACAATTGTATCATAAATAGTTAACAAACTAAAGTATAAGACACATAGTTTAATGGAAGTGCTAAGGGAACCTAAATATATACAAATGTATGTATGTATTCTTTTAAAAAGAATACTTTAAAAGATAATACACTTATATAATGATGCTGCCATTGTTTGGAACATATTTTAAAAAATTCAAATGTAGAAGTATATTCAGAACTTAAGCTAAAATCTTTAAATTGGTATGTATGTGTGTATGAATTTCACTCTTCCTAATCCTTTAAAACCCACAATTTATCTGGATTGGGGGGTTGGGAGATTTCTTCACAGCATGTTCTCCAGAAATCTCTCATTAACTTCTTCACATGCTTTTATATGGCTCACTTTTCACTCTATTTGCTTTTATATCCCCAGTGGCAGTCTTGATTTGTCTTTCATCCCCAGTGTCTAGTATAGTTTTTGATAAATAAATATTTAATGAACATATTTTGAGTGAATAAATTATTTGATTTTGTCATTAAAAATGGGCAACCATCCCTCAAGACCCACATAAAAAAACTATTTTGTCATTCAACCTGAATAGTGAAATTATGTTTTCCTAATCAGGTAAAATGAAGTCATAAAACAGATTTTCCTTTATGGCTCATCCTGGCAATTCCAAATTTCAGGTATATTTTGAGCATTGTTTGTTGCTGCATGTAGGGCTCCCTAGAAGCAAAGGCTGATATAGGGTACTATCTTATAAGGATTAACTTAGTTGGGATCAATACCTGTGAAAGGAAGTGGAGAGTAAGAGAAGGCCGAGTAGGGGACAGACTAAGAAACCAAATTGAGATGAAGACCTGACAGAGTCTTAGCCAAGTAGATGGGGGGCTCTGCACAGATAAGCATTTATTAGAGTGTCTCATATAGGGTCAAAGGAATTAGTAGACCCATCTTGCTCAGTCATAGAATGCAGCCTGGCCTTGGAAGGGCATATTCTTGGGCTAGGTCAGTGCAACTGGGGCCAACCCAAAAGAAATGACGATGTGCTCATCTTACTCCCTAGAGTTGGACAGCAAGTCCTTGCTTCTGAAGAAATCTGGGTTACTCACCTCCATGTCTCCCCCATTAACTTTATTTCACCAGAGAATAAGCAGGTTGTGTGAATTAAAGGAGAAAGTGTGTATAAAGCCCTGAGCATAGCATCTACCATAGTAAGCACTTGGTATTCTACCTATTATGATTATTATCAAAGTCTATAGTTTGGTTAAAACAAATACTTTACTTTATCCCTTGAATTGAGTCTCATTTCATGAACCAGGTAAAGATGTCCTTCAGAACCGTATGAAGAATGTCCATTGTCTTACATCAACTGTGTTCCTTGCCTACTAGATAACTGAGTCGCGGATGTAAAGTCAGGGACTTGCTTCAGTTCTGCCACTTAATGAGACAAAAATTTCAGAAAGTTATTTTCTCTAGATATCAGTCTCTTCTTTCACTGAAGGTGCTTAACACCTTTTCCTTAGAGTTATAATGATGATGAGAAATATATTTGAAATGCCTAGTGTAGGACCAGGCAGACATTTTGTACCAATGAATGGAACATATTTTAATGATTTTCATTCTTATTTCAGGCATGTGATTCTAAAATACAATATAATATCAATATAATATCATCGAGTATTTGTGCTGTCCTAAAAATCCTCTGTGCTCCACCTATTCATCTCCCCTCCCCACCCCCCACCCCCGACCACCACCTAGAAACCACTGATCTTTTCAGTGTCTCCATAGAATTGCCTTTTCCAGAATGTCATCCAGTTGGAATCATACAATATTTGGCCTTTTCATAATGGCTTCCTTCATTTAGAAATACGCATTAATGGCTCCTCCATGGCTTTTCGTGGCTTGGTAGGTCATTTCTTTGTGGTGCTGAATGATATGCCTTGTCTGGATATGTCACCTTCTTCATTCACCTACTGACACATACCTTGGTTGCTCCCAAGTTTTGATAATTATGAATAAAGCTGCTATAATCATCCACGTGTGGATTTTTGTGTAGAGGTAAGTTTCTAATTCCTTTGGGTAAATACCAAGGAACGTGACGGCTGGATATTCTGGTATGGTTATGTTTAGTTTTGTAAGAAACTGCCAAACTGTCTTTCAAAGTGGCTGTACCATTTTGCTTTCCCGCCAGCAATAAACGAGACTTCTTGCTGCTTCGCATCATTGCCAGCATTTGGTGTCGCCAGTGTTCTGGAATTTGGCCATTCTAATAGGAGAGCAGTGGTATCTCATTGTTGTTTTGATTTGCATTTCTCTGATGACATATGATGTGGAGTGCCTTTTCACATACTCATTTACCATCTGTGTATCTTCGTTGGTGATGTGTCTGTTAAAGTCTTTGGCCCATTTTTTAATCAGATTGTTTGTTTTTGCCAGCCTCTTTGTATCTTTTGTAATTTTCATAACAGACCTTTCAGCTAGGGATTATAATTATCATTTCAAAATGTGAAATATTTTTCCTAGTCACTGGGGTCTAAGTCAGTTTAACCCTTACCCTTTCAAATCTAAGCCCAAAGTTCTTTGCCCTCTGCCCTGATGAGTCTAACAAGAAACTGACCAACAAAAGTGCCTTGAAACATACAATGAAGACTGGGCAAGCCTTTGCAAATTCTTATTCTGATGTTTCACCTTCCACGTGCAATGAAGAAATTTTGGTCTGCTGGGAACCTTACCTTGTTGGCTCCTAGTGGGCTTTCATGATCCTTCTGCTCAGACTAGGAAACACAAACACACATACTGTGTTCTAAAAAAAAAAAAATGCCACTGGGAGTCAGGCTGGAGTTCGGTGCTTCCACCAGAAGCAAAACAGCTGTTGCAACCCTGCAGCTTGGGGCAGTGAAACGGAGTTATCAGAGCTGTCAGTGAGCCCCACGAGCTCTGCATTCATGGCCTCACCTCCCACACTGTGCCTCCTGATCTCGGAGGCTTTATTATGATGATGATTCTATTTCTAGTGAGCCCAAAGAACATAAGGGAGATTATTGTATGAGGCACTAAAGGTATATAGGACTTATCCCTCAGAGGACCATTTCAAAGGTTTTAAGTTTCGACCCTCTGGATGCTTTAAAAATAATCCAGGGATTTAGAAAGTCTGAAAACAGTGTTATGCTCAAGATAACAGTATGGTACACAACGTCCTCCATTTATCACAAAAGACAGCAAGAGGTCAGGGCATAGTCTCACCTCCAAAGTATAGACTTGGATCTACCAAAGATAGTTGTTTATGGCTGGGGCTTTTGAAGTGTCTGGTGTCACAGAATCATTACATTTTAAAAGAGAGAGAGAAAGAGTGACAGGGAGAGCAAGTGAGAGAAAACTTTTAAGAAGAAACTTGATCCTCTGCAGGGCAGTGAATGACAGTTTAATATTTTGTGTAAAATAATCTGCAGTAAAGCAAATTCATAGTGTTTTTGCAGTAAAAAAATTGTAATAGGAAATCTTTCTTATTAAGAATAAAAATAATGAGGAAATGTGCATGTAGTGGGTTGGAATGAATTGCTGAGGAAAGGTAGTCAATGTAATTTTTATGCAGTTAACATTTATCAGTGTATTTTTTCCCCAGTGTAACACTGTTTGAATCATTGTTTTTATATGTAACTCTCAATGGCATTTGGGATTCAGTGTACAAAAATATGCTAAAGAAGAAAGTGTTATTTGTATATTGATGTAAGAAGCAAAAGTAAGAAATATTGAGTTTTTAAATTCACTTACATATTTATTAAAAGTAATTTTATTTTGCCAAAACTTAGATCCTATTTTCACTAGTAAAATAGCACCATGTCTCCTGAAAACAACTATTGAAAAACCTAGTTAGGGTCACCTGGGTGGCTCAGTTGGTTAAACGTCTGACTCTTAATTTCAGCTCAGGTCATGATCTCAGGGTCCTGGGATCCAGCCCCATCTCCAGTCCCACAT
Source organism: Lontra canadensis (assembly GCF_010015895.1). Lineage (NCBI taxonomy): Eukaryota > Metazoa > Chordata > Mammalia > Carnivora > Mustelidae > Lontra > Lontra canadensis. Next base: position 9,229,986 of record NW_022631001.1, read on the forward strand.
CCAGCTCTGTGTTCGCCAGGGAGACTGCTTAAGGATTCTCTCTCTCCCTCTGCTCCTCTCCTTGTACTCGCTCATGCTCTCTCTTTCTCTTAAATAAATAAATCTTAAAAAAAAAAACAAAACTGGTCATAAGCACATATAACAACCATAAAGCAAGTAATTGAAAATTAAGAAACTATTTGAATTGAAAATTAAGAAACTATTAAGAAACTATTTAGCTATCAAATATGTAACTGTTGTGGCTATAGAGAGGAAAATTTCTCCAAATTAGACTCCTAGAAATATATACACTAAGAAGAATTCATATTGTAAAACTTAAAGGACATTTCTTCTAAGAGATCTAAAATCCCAGTAGGAAGTAAGCCTTCATATTCCTAATAGATATTAAGGGCACACTTTTGGTTCTAAGATAATTTTAAAAGTTCACAGTATTTTATAGATTCCAATTTTTAAGAGACTAGTTTAACGTACAATGGTAGGTGCATCCTTTACTTTTAGCTCAATAGTTACTAATAAATTGCTATGTTTGCTTTAGCTCTCATGTTCATTTTATTACTCTCATGTATACATATTCATCCTTTTTTATTGAACCACTTCAAAGCAAGTTGCAGACATCAGGATCCTTCACCCTTAAGTATTTCAGTGTATTACCTCCTAAGAACAAAAATATTCTCTTACATGACCACAATACAAATATTACATTCACTAAGCCAATTCAAAAAGTCATACCAGTTGTCCAAATAAAATATTTAATGGCTTTTAAAAAATTGAAATGCAATCAAAAGCATTAATTCAATTTTTTATTCTCATTTTCTTCTAACAGGAATTCTACATTGGTAGGTGTGTTCTTTTCAGCGCATCACATGAGAAGGCACATGATTTTTCCTAGCAATATTATTTTGATCACTTAATTAAAGTGGAATCTGATATGGATATGTCTATTATATTTATATATTTTTTCCATTTTAATGGTAACTTTTTTCCATTTGCAGTTTAAAAAAAGTGGTCTGTGATACTTTGGAGTATATAAATATCCTATTTGCCAACAAACTTTTACTAATGTAAAGGAGTTTGATGATTTAAGGATAAATACTTATATATTCTTCTGGGATATTGTTAAAGTTCCCTCAATATGGGTTCATACTATTTTGTACTCCCAGTAGCAGTTAGGAGCATAGCCTCCCCAGCAAAGTATATTCTCAAGCTTTTGCTATTTGTGAATCTGATTATTGAGAAATGGTTCATCAGTGTAATTTGCTTCCAAGGATCAGCTTTATTGCTTATCAAATCTGGTTGAACTACGTGACTTGGGTCTGTAGCTAGTGTTGTGCCAGAGCCTTTGGTTCCCAAGAGCTAATTATGCAAGTGTTCCCAAGTCCACATTCACTGACATTATTGTGGTAGCTGGAAATTGGTCACAATGGGACTACTTACTCTGTGGAATTCAGAAAATGTTACAGTTCAAAGCTCCTCTCTTCCCCGGAAATCCACCTGTTAAGTGGTTATTTGTTCACCACTTTCTGTGGCCAAACGGGCTTCCTCATAACCCTTAACCTCCACCCAACCTAAAGCTTGGGACCTACCTGTGGGGAGAATGGGGTCAGCAGCCATCTGAGAAGAGGAGGATGATGTGAGCCGCACGTTGGTGAGAACAGAGAGCCCATGAGAGGAAGGGCTCCCTCTGCAAGTGACATATTACCTTCCCCACATAGAAAAATGTGGATGACTGTCTGTCAGTCTCTCACCACTTTAGCAACTACATACATCATTCTTATTCCTGCAGGGAGAAGCTGTTGAAAAGCAGAGAGGGTGATTAGTGGTTCCTACTAATTATCTTCAAGAGAATAGAAGTTTGTACCTTACTGACTGGTGGGACAACAGAGAGAGTGAGTGTGAAGCCCCCCACCCTCGCTTTTATGTTTTTCTTTTATCACATTTTTTTTTCTTTTCCAATATAACAGATGACAGACCTGAGGTTCAGAAGAAATTAAGTGGCTGTTTTGAAAGCCCATCAAATTCAGGGCCAATCTAGGGCTAGACTTTTGAACTCCTGCATTCTATCTAGTATGCCAGGTTGAACCTCTCCTGTTACAGAGCACTTCTGCTTCTGAGCTGACATGTTACTTGCCCAAGAACAGGTAGCTGGCAGGTGACAGAGCCAGAATTATAAACACAGGTCTTCTGACTTCCAGCTCAAGCAATCTTTCTGGTGCCCCAAAGTGTCATTGGTCTACATGTGTAATTTTTGTGATCTGAGTGGGCTCTTGGAATTCCAGTCCAGCATCCATGAAGGAAAATCAAATGACAATAACTTTGCCTTGCATTCTTGTAAAAATCAAAAGACATCAGAGTGAAAAAACAAAACCAAACAAAAGCTTGAGCATGACATCCAGACCCGTTAAGACGGAATATCTGAAAGGGAGAGCCCATCACTGAACAACTTTTTTGTTTTAATGTACTTAATTCATGATTTAATTTTTTTTTTCATGATTTCATTTTAAAGGAGTAAAACTTACATTTTTGATGTAGAGCTCTGTGGTTTTGACAAATTCATCCAATCGGAAAACTACTGCCACAGACACTCATGATATAACTTTTGAGTCAACCACTATCCCAAATCTCAGCCTCTGGCAACTGCGTATTTATTTCCTGTTACTAGTTTGCCTTTCACGGATATAACAGGAAAGGAATCATGCAGTACCTAACCTTTCATGTCTAGCTTCTTTTACTCACAACAATGCATACATATTGTTGCGTGTATCAGTGATTTCCTTTTGTTGCTCAATATATATGACTGAACTACATTTTGTTTATCCATTTATTGTTGAAAGATATGTTGCGTTGTTTTCAGTTGGGGTAATTATGAATAAAGCCATGATAAACCTTCATACACAAGTTATTCCTTTCAGATAAATACATAGAGTGGGGTAGCTGGATATGAGAAGTAAAGGCTTAGCGTTATAAGACCATAGTAAATTGTTTTACAAAATGTCTGTAGCATTTTGCATTTGCATCAGTATGATGAGAGATTCTTCCCCAGCATTTTATATTGTCAAGTTTTTTCCTTAAATGTATCCATTTTAATAAGTTGCTTTTCCTTAGTACCTAGTGATGATGAGCTTCTTTCCATGTGCTTGCCACCCATATGTTTTCTTTGATGAAGTATCTGTTCAAGTCTTTTTGGCTTTTTATTTTATTTTATTTATTTATTTTTTTATTTTCTTGTTATTGAATTGAAAGGTTTGTGTATATTCTGGGTAAAAGCCCTTTATCATATATGTGTTTGGCAAATATTTTCTCATGTTTTATAGCCTTCCCTTTTCATTTGTAACCATGTTTTTAATGGATACTTTTTAAATTTTGGTGGAATCCAATTTATACATTCCTTTTCTTTTATGGATTGTGATCTGGGTATCATATCTAATAAATATTTGCCTAATTCAAAGTCACAAATATTTTATCTTATGTTATTCCAGACATTTAAATTTTTAGGTTTTAGGATTTAGTCTATAATCAATGTTGAGTTAATTTTTGTATAAGGTGAGAAGTATGGATTGACTTTTTGTTTATCCTTCCTTTGTTCCTTCCTTCCTTCCTTCCTCACAGAGCTGTCCAATTGTTCCAGTGAAATTTTGTTGAATTTTCTCCATTGAATGTCATTTTTTTGTTAACAATCCAGTAGCCATATATGTATGGGTCTATGACTGGAATCTCTTCTGCTCCATTTCAGTATGTACCTAGAGTTCTGCAAATATCACACTGTCATAATTGCTATGTAGATTTATATTAGATTTATAATAAATCTTTCAATAGGGTGGTTAAGTCTTCCAAAATAATTCTTTATTTTTAGAGTTATTTTAAATACACTAGGATCTTTACTTTCCCAAACAAATTTTATAATCATTTTATGACAAAAGAAGTCTTCCTAGATAATGATTAGGATTGTATTGAATCTATAGATCAGTTTGAGAGATGTGTTCTTAATTATTTGTGTCAGCTTGGCTGAGCCATGATATCTAGATGTCTACATTATTTTGGATGTTTCTGTGAGGCTGTTTTTGGATGAGATTAACATGTAAATTAGCAGTCTTTGAGTAAAGCAAATGGCTCTCTATAATGTGGGTGGGCCTCATCTGATTACCTGAAGGCTTGACGAAAACAAAAGCATGAATTTCCCCCAAACAAGAAGGATTTCTGACATTAGTCAGTATTTGGTCTGGAATGCAATGCTGGACTTTCCCTGGGTCTCCAGAATACCTATCTACCTTGTAGACTTTGGATTTGTCAGCCTCTGTAATTGCATGCGTCAACTTCATTACTTTTTGTTTGTTTGTTTGTTTTTAAGATTTTATTTATTTATTAGCGAAAAACAGAAAGAGTGTGCATGAGCAAGGGAAGGGCAGAGGGAGGGGAGAGAGAGTATCTCTGGCAGACTCCTCGCTGAGCACAGAGCCCAATGCAGGGCTCAATCCCATAATCCTGAGATTATGATCTGAGCCCAGATCATGAGCCTACTCTCAACCAACTGAGCCACCCAGGTCCCCCTGCATGAGTCAACTTCTTAAATCTCAATCTCTCTCTCTCTCTCATTCTTTCTACACACACACACACACACACACACACACAATCATTGCTTCCATCCCTCTGAAGAACCCTAATATAAGAGATTAACATCTTAAAAATATAATGTTTTCCAAACCATGAATACAATAATTCTCTCAATTTGCTTGTCTTTGATATCCTTACCTTCACTTTGTTGTTTCCAGTATTCATATCTGGCATATATTTTGTTAGATTCATATTCATATTGTGTATTTCTCCTTTGAATTCTTTTGGATTCGTGTATTTTGAAACTCTGTTGTTAGGTACACACCTATTCAGGATTGTTGTGTCTTTTTGCTGTATTCAACCCTTTACCATTATGCAAAGTATTTCTTTCTTGCTGGTAATATTCCTTGTTCTGAAGTCTCCTTTATCTGATAGTAATCTAGCCATTCCAACTTTCTTTTGATTATTGTTTTCATGATATATTCACTTTATTATTTTAATTTTTACTCATCTATTGAAAGTAGATTTATATAGACAGATAGATACTATTTCTAATTGAATCTGACAACCTATTTTATTGTTGTATTTAAAACACTTAGATTTAATTTAATTCTTGATATGGTTTAAAATTATACTTTCTGCTATTGTTCTTTCCAATTTTAATAGTTCTGTTTTCCTTTTTCTGACTTCTTTTTGAAATTTTGAGTGTTTGGGGGCACCTGATGTCTCAGTTGGTTAAGCATCTGGCTCTTGATTTTGTCTTAGCTCTTGATCTCAGGGTCATGAGCTGGGCCCCAAGTCAGGCTCCCCACTCAGTGTAGAGTCTGCTTGAGATTCTCTCTCTCTCGCCCTCTGTACCTTCCCCCACTCATGCTCTCTTTTTCTCTCTCTAAATAAATAAATAAACAGATATAACCTTTAACAAAATAAAAGAAAGAAATTTTGAGTATTTTAGTATGTTTTAATTTATTTATTGTTTTTTGGCTATATCTATTTTGTCATTTGATTGATAAATTACAATATATATATATTTAAACTTCCTCAGTCTATTTAGTAAGTTAATATTTTATCAATTTTATAAAAAAAAGATGTCTTATAATCTGTAGGTCTGTTAACATCCCCCCATATTATAGTTATCATATATATTACACCTACATACCTTAAAAAATGTGACCAGAAAGCATTACAACTTATACATTCTGATCTCATACATATTTTAAAGAATGTAAGAGGAGAAAATAGACTTTTATATTTTTTGAAATACTTAACATTTCTAATGCTTGCCTTTCATTCTTGGTATTCTATGTTTCCCTCTTGTATCATTTAGTTTCAGCCTGAAGAACTTCCTTTAATATTTCTTTCACAGGAGGTCTACTGGCTGAAAGTTCTCTTCATTTTCTGTCATCTGAGGATAACTTTATTTTCTCCTTCATTCCCAAAAGATATTTTCTTTCAGTCTAGATTTTTGGGTTGATATTTTTTTCAGCACTTTAAAGTTATTATTACTTCACTTCTTGGTTCTTGGTAAGAAAACCCATAGTTTTCAAGTTGTCTTCCCCTATATGTAATGCATCACTTTTATCTGAGTGCTTTCAAGATATTTTTCTTTGTCTTTGTTTTTAAACTATCAGAGCAAAATTATGTTTTTATCCTGTTTTGTATGTGTTGAGCTTCTTGAATCTTTAAATGTAGATTCTTCTCTATGTTTGAAATGTTTTTAAACACTGTTTCTTCATTCACTTTTATGTACACCGATTTCTCTTTTCATTCAGGGATATTAATGATGTTATACTGTAGTTCCTTGGCTTTCTTTATTTAGATAAAGATTGGATAATTTCTACTGACCTACTTTCAGTTTCACATACTGATTTTTTTTTTTTTTTTGGTCATTTCCATTCAGTTATTTAAACCCATTATATTGTTTGTTTGTTTGTCTGTTTTGTTACTAAAAAAATTGTACTTTTCAGTGCAAAAATTTCTGATTGGTTCTTTTAAAAAATCATTTTATTTCTTTCAGGAACTTCTATTCTTTCCAATTATTTCAAATGTATTTTTTTTACTTCATGAAGCATAGTTTTCATAGTTGCTTTAAAGCTCTTGTCTAATTGTGATGGGCTGAGTTGTGTTCCTCCAAAATTCATATGTCAAAACCCTAACTCCCAATGTGACTTCAGGGAGGTAATTATGTTAAACAAGGTCTTAAGGGTGGAACCTTCCTCTGATAGGACTGGTGTCCTGGTAATTAATAGGAAAAGACACCTGACATTTCTTTTTCTCTGCATGTATGCAGCTGTACAGTTACAGGCAGACATTTACAAGCCAGGGAGAGATGCCTAGACACCAACTTCAGTAGCTCCTTGATCTTGGACTAGGAGGCTCTGGAACTGTGAGAAAATAAACTCTTATTGCTTAAGCTGCCCATGCTGTTATGACAATTCAAGCAAACTAGTATACTGATAATTCCACATTTGCATTATCTTCAGGGTTAGCATCCACTGATTAACCTTTTCCCCAAGAATTACTAAAACATCATTGGTTCTTTATGTGTCAAAAATTTTATAATGTATTCTGGACACTTTGAATTTATGTTGTGTAGGCTCTGAAACCTTTTACACTGGTCTGGAGAGTTTCATCATTCAATAGCATCTTAAGAATTTCAGTTTTGGGGTGCCTGGGTGGCTCAGTGGGTTAAAGCCTCCTCCTTTGGCTCAGGTCATGATCCCGGGGTCCTGGGATCAAACCTCACATCAGGCTTTCTGCTCAGCAGGAAGCCTGCTTCCTCCACTCTCTCTCTCTGCCTGCCTCTCTGCTTACTTATGATCTCTGTCTGTAAAATAAATAAATAAAAGTTTAAAAAAGAAGAATTTCAGTGTTGAATATACTTAGGCTTGGTGATTATATTAGAAAGAGGCATCCAAGAAAATTATCTTGATGTTGAGTTCACATGATAGGAACAAAATTTTGACCCATATTGTACAATTTTGCTTGATGTAGTTAAGTGAAGTTGATAGACTCTTCCTCTATCCAAATTACCTTTCCTTCCATTACTGGCATCTGGTAGATTGGGACCAAAGGAAGTTTCAGTAATGTGAGGTAAATACATTTCACAATGCTTTTGTAAGATCAGTTGGTTTGTTTTATTTTGCTTTTAAAGATTTTATTTATTTACTTGACACAGAGAGAGAGACACTGAGAGAAGGAACACAGGCAGGGGGAGCAGGAGAGGCAGGCTTCCCACCAAACAGGGAGTACAACACAGGGCTCAATCCCCAGACCCTGGGATCATGACCTGAGCCAAAGGCAGACACTTAATGACTGAGTCACCCAGGTGGCCCAAGACCAGTTGTTTTAACTAATTGTTATTTTTTTTTATATGGGTATACTCCCTAAGACATAGAGTGATGTATTTATCTATAATTTAAAAATAAATTCCTTCTGTGGTAAATAACACAAATGAATTTCTAAAAAGTATGTTAAATTCTGTCACTTGTAGCAGCACAATATTTGTGATATAAAATATGATATTTTTTGATTTATGTAATAGAAAATATTTTAAAATCCGATAGGCTTTGAAAAAGTCATTTTTCCTGTCAGCATTATTGGTAAGTAGTATGTTTGAAAATTGATGTTTATTTTATCTGATATTAAATTATCTAAAAAATAAGTTATTTGATATCAATAAAGTAAGTTTTTTTCCCTAAAAGAAATGGCTTTAAAAACATGGTTATTGCAAATAATAACTGACATTAACATAAATTTTCCGAGGATCTAGGTTTTTCTTCTGTAAACTAAAAGTGTAGCTATTTATGAAACCTCTAGCACTTAACATGTATCAAAATCTCAGCATTAGCTGCAGAGTTATGAGAGTAAAGTCCAGCAAGCTGCAACAAATTCTTGCTTGTTGCTAATATAAATTAATGAATAGGACAAGAACAAGTATTTTAACACTTACACAAATTCCCTACCATTCCAAATTACACTAGTTTAACAGAATATCAAATTCTATTTAAAGGCCAAGTTGCCTATAGTCTGCAAGACTTCTGCTACTGAAGACGAAGGCAGAGAAAAGCCTATTTGCACATTCAACCAAGTAAGTGGCTTAGGAATGACTAGATTGTGTGTGTGTGTGTGTGTGTGTGTGTATGCACGCACGCGCGCATGCGCCTGTACACATACACGCACCCGTGTAGAACAAAATAGGCAATCTAATTCCATAGAATTCAATAAGCCTTTGGAATGCAAATTTTAACTGTCAAATCTTAATTAAAATGTACCAGTCAGCACTATTTAAAAATTGGAAGAGAACTAAGTGGTGGGTTGTTAGAAAATGTGCAACTTGCCTTCTAAATAGAGTAGGTAGGCTGACAGGTATATAATTAACATCACATCAAGTGAAGGACAGGAAGCCTACTGTAGTTCCTTGAAGGGAGGAGCTTCAGCAATTTTCAAGGCAGGGAAAAAGGTTCTTCAATCAGAGTTAATTTGTAATTTCTTTTATTTCTACAGAGAATCTACTTTTTTTAATTGAACTTCCCTGAACCTTAGAAAGCAGTGACATTTGCAGAGTTGAGGTTTTATTCTAAGAGGTTAATATTAACATAAATGTTTAGGCACCTTATGTCAGCTAGAACACTTTCTCAGTCTTACTGGACTTCTGGTATCTTTGGGTCACAGCCCTCTTCATCTTAACTTTTTTGTTGTCGCTGCTCTATATTATTTCACTCCTCCATAAGAAGGTAAACTAGGCAGCTACCATTTGGAAGAAAGAGAGCTTTCAGTCCCTAATGTTATTTCTATGGAGAGAATGAAAATCAAGATCTAAACCACATCTTTGGCAATGATATTTTTACCAGGAAAGTGTAACTTTCCTAGGCTGAAACTAGTTTGGAATGGATGGTAAAAAAAATTACCTTGTTCTTGATTTCCCTTAGAATTGTTCACTACAGTGAATTTTTCTAAGGAGAATATTCATGAGAAAAAATTTCATCAGGATACAATAATTAGTCAACCCACCATATGAAGCAAGAATAAAATTACTTCAAAAAGAAGTCCTGCAACAGGTAGGTCAGGGTAGGGAATCCTTAGAAAAAGTCTGGGAGAACTATGTCACTTCGGAAAGTGAGTGGGTTTGGATTCTAGGTATGGGATCTTGACAGGTGAGATTTGGAATAAGTAGGAACAGTACCAGCACAGAGGAAGAAGGTGGATATAACACTAAACACACTGATTTCTATAGGACAAGCTGGAAGTTCAGGGTTCGTACAGGGTAGAAAGGTCTATGAACATCTGTTTTAGAATAGTGCTTTCGCTTTCTGACTTTATTGCCTCTATTTCCAGCACATACAGAGAATTTTGAGAACTAACAACTTAGGTATACAAAATTTCAGTTTCTAACTGCAAATTTGTAGCTGAAGAAGGCAAACCTTTTCTCAGTTCTCTACGGCACATGCTGTCAACTTGGTACATTCTAGTGATGGCACCGATTCAGTTATTCACCAACGTGGAGTCACTCACGATAGTGCTGATCCTTATTGAACTAGGGATTTGAAATATAAATGCAAAACAAAACGAAACATAAACAATAACAAGCTCACAACTGAGCCACTTTATCTTTCCATTCCTCTTGCATTTTAAAAATTAAAGCTCTAATGTAGAGCAAATAATAAATGGCTCTTGTTATTTTAAGCTCTTGCTATGGACAATGCGAGAGGAAAAAAATCACAGTGTGCAACCTCCAGCTGCTAATTCCTACACACTTCATTAATTACTCAGAATTCAGAGAAGCAGGATATTTAATTAGTTTCTCAAATGCAAAAAAAAAAAATAATAACATTTAGCCACCACCATGCAAGTACACATCATAGTTGTAGCAGAAACATTTTTTGACAGGAACCCTGTAGACAGTAAAATGTCAAGTAAAACAAACCTTTGACAAAACAAAACCAGTGCGTGTAATTGCCAATGCAACCTAAAATTGAGGAACATATCTACAACAAAGAGACATGTATAGTAAAATATCATTTGATTTTGGGGCTCCATCAGACTTGCTCAGGGTGTCTGAGAGTAGCTACTATCACTTCGTTTATATCTGGATGTCTGTCAGTCTGTCTTTGGGATAACCACGGATTCCTCATTTTCCTTCCTTACAGCAGAGATTTTCAATGAAAGGTGGATTAGGTAGCTCATTCGCTCAGCCCTTTAAAAAATTCCATGACATCTGAATTTCAGGATCTTAATCATGCTCTTGATGGCAAGTACTGTGGTGGAGAAGGAGTGTTCTCAAACATTTGTGTTGAGAAAATGTTCAGGGTAAATTTGATCTATGTCATTCCTCCAGTTGTAAGTAGTCCTCCAGAGTTTCTTTAAGTGGGCAGGGAAGTGCAGTGTAGACCATTCAGTCATTCACTCATGAAACCAATCAGCCAATCATCGATTCATGAAACAAATATTTACTGAATGTTTATGTATGTCAGGCACTGTGCTTGGCTTTGGTGAAAATGATGATAGAGAGAAAACGACCCTTGTCAATGGAGATCTTAGAATTTTTTGAGAGGAGGAAGAAATTGAGATATGAGAGATCGATTTCTAGGCAATTAACAATGTATGATGATAAATGCTCTGAATCTGTGAGGAGGCAGTGGTACAGGATATTCTGAATATAAGGGAAGATGCTTGGCCCAGACTTGGGGTGTGCGTGTGTGTGTGTGTGTGTGTGCTATGAGGCTAGGTGTTGCTATGTAGGGTTTTCGAAGATTAAGTTAGGGCCTAAGGAAAAAATAATAAATAGCCATTGCAGATGGAGGAGGGAGTGACATGGTCTAGGCTGTGAAAATAGTATTTTGAATAAACTGAATGTAAAAGAAAAGTTGACCTGGGTGCTTGGGTGGCTCAGTTGGTTAGGACCTCTGCCTTTGACTCAGGTAATGATCCCAGGGTCCTGGGATCAAGCTCCATATCAGGCTCCCTGCTTAGTCGGGAGCCTGCTTCCCCCTCTCCCTTTGCCCCCCCTTCCGCTCATGCTTTCTCTCTTTCTCTCTCTCTAGTAAATAAATAAAATCTTTTAAAAAGATTAAAAGAAAGAAAAGATGACATGTTTATACCACTTTATAGTCAGTAAAGTCAAATTCTAAATATAAATACAATTCTTTACAATTATCACAAGTATAATTATCACAATTCTTTATAATTCTCAATATAAATATATATTGAATAAAACTGAGACAAGTTAACATTGAAAATGATAACCAAAGAAGTCCCATATCCTTCTAAAACATCTTGAAAAATGCTGATATCTTCATAGAATATCTCCTGTGGCCACTAAGTAGGGCATATATAAACTATTTTATATGTTCAAACTTCCTAAAATTCCTCTTGACTTATTTCTTTGCCCCTAATCCATCTTCCCTTTCTTTCCTTTAAAATTTTTCACCGGTTTCTCTTGCCCACTAATCTAAACAATTTTAGCCTTTCTAGATTTCTGTGAATTCCTTGGACTTAGATCAGTGAGCAAGTACTCCAAGCACAGACTTCTGAAATACTGATTAAAAAAAAAAAAAAAAGATCCCAAGAGACAGAAAGGAAGACACAGGGAAAGGAATTGACAATCATGAGAATGTCCAAGTGGAAAGCTTTAGTGGAAAGATCATAGTGTTTGGAATCATGTACATGTAAATTTGGTTTAAGGCTCTGTAACTAATACCCATTGTTTAATCATGTAACCTCTCACAGACTTAGTTTTTCATCTGACCATGGGGACAAATAATGCCTTCCAATGTGTATTATTAAGGTTAAATAAAACGTAGTGGGTTGCCATATATATTTAATTATTTTTATATATCTGTTGCTTGTTAATAATTTAAGTCCAAAAAGGTTGAAATTATTTTTTGATAACTGTTATGTACACAAAGATAAGAACAATGCCTTCTTTGATAAATAGGATGGATAAATAAATAAAGTAATGAATACACATTAGTTCCCTAAATTCTCATCATGGAACAAGGGGAAAAAAAAGAAAGAAAGCGAAAAGGTGGCTGACTTTACCACCATATCACAAAAGTGAAATAGAGCTCTGCTATGGCTTTCCTTCTAAAGTGCTATGTTTTTGAAATCTATTATTTTTAATTTTATTATTGATTGTACACATTGGTGATCTATTAAGAGAGAGTACTTGAAGAGGCAGGCCATTTATACTTTAGTGTAATAATAATTTATACTTTAGGGTAATAATCATTTTATTTTATTTTATTTTTAAGATTTTATTTATTTATTTGACAGACAGATAAGAAGTAGGCAGAGAGGCAGGCAGAGAGAGAGAGGAGGAAGCAGGCTCCCCGCTGAGCAAAGAGCCCAATGTGGGGCTTGATCCCTGGACCCTGAGATCATGACCTGAGCCGAAGGCAGGGGCTTAACCCACTGAGCCACCCAGGCGCAGGTCATAATCATTTTAGATCCAGTTTTTAATTTGGGTTAGGTGAGAAGGTTACATGAAAAAGGTAGTATCTTTGAATGGAGGGAAAATGGCAGAAAGTAGATAAACTAGATGCTTAAAACAATTCCTTCCTTCAGGACTTCCTACACAGTCCTGAAGATGCTTCAGTAGAAAGCCAGGCCTAGTGGGAAGAAAAAAAAAATGAAGAAAAAGTACAAAATAGTTCACATTGCTTTTGTCTAAAATTTTATGAAATTTAGAGAATTCATTGTAATTTTCCCTCAGTATTTCATTCCTACTGGTCTCAAAATGCTAATCTACTTATGTGCCATTGGGCATATATGAATTCATATTCCTCTAAAGTAGGCATAGTTATTCCTATTTTAAAGGTTGGATGAATAGGACTCTGGAAGGTAAGATGCCATGCCTAAAGTCACCCAGGGAGTCAGATGAGAGTCCTGTATTCAAACTCGGTGGACCTCCCAACGGCATAGTCTTTTTTTCCACTATTAGAAGTTTGTTTCAGTATCTGAGTAGCAAAAATAGGTAGTTGCTGTTGGTGATACCAAAGACATAATTCAGTGTGGTTCTAGCCTGGGGGAGATGAAGTCTTTCTCAAATAGTGCTTTAATAGAGGAGTCTTTGTAAGCTCTGACAGTAATTACATAAGAGTAACTTGTTGATTTAGTCCTGAATTTTGGGATCAAGTTTGAAAATTAGAGAAGCTAAGGATATGGGAAGTATTTATAAGCTATTGGGGAAAGTGAAATGCCATTTAAAAAGGACTTTTCTTGTTTAATTAGTCTTGGGATTTTTTTTTTTTTCTTCCCCAAAGAGGTTCAGGCAAGACAAAAGAGAGTTCTCATGGACTTGGAATGTGTATGGGTGTGTGTATGTCTGTGACAGAAGCTATTTTTAAAATTCATATCCTATCTGAAAAAAGAAATTTGTGTTTGGCCCTTATTATTCAGTAATATTTTAATTGACTCATAAATAGTAAAATAACTATGAAATTGCTTTACCTTAAAGTACAACATAGATAAAGTGTCTATAAAGTCATCAAACCAATACATACTCACAAGAAAAACAACGGGGGCATCTGGGTGGCTCAGTGGGTTAAGCCTCTGCCTTCAGCTCAGGTCATGAACTCAGGGTCCTGGGATCGAGCCCCACATCAGGATCTCTGCTCAGTGGGGAGCCTGCTTCTCGCTCTCTTTCTGCCTGCCTCTCTGCCTACTTGTGATCTCTGTCTGTCAAATAAATAAATAAAAATCTTTAAAGGAAAACAGTGGAATAAGAGATATGTAGTTTTAGGATATTCGATTTTTCTTATATCAAACAATTAGAGAATTTTTAAAATTAATAAAACTTACTTTTAATAAAAATTGTGTAATTGTGTAAGTCAATCAGAGAAAGAGAGTTATTACATGATCTCACTCATATGTGGAATTTAAGAAAAAAAACAGAGGATCATAGGGGAAGAGAGGAAAAAGTAAAATAAGATGTAACCAGAAAGGAGACAAAACATAGGAGACTCTTTAATCATAGGAAACAAATTGAGGGTTGCTGGAGGGAAGGGAGGTGCAGGGATGGGGTAATTGGATGATGGACATTAAGGAAGGCAGGTGATGGAATGAACACTGGGTATTATATTAAACTGATGAATCACTGAGCTCTACCTCTGAAAGCAATAATACATTTTATGTTAATTAATTGAATTTAAATTAAAAAAATAAATGTGTAAATATGAAATAGTGAGGAGCACATGAGTGGCTCAGTAGGTTAAGCATCTGCCTTCAGCTCAGGTTATGATCTCTGGGTATCCTAGGATCAAGCCCCATGTCTGGCTCCCTGCTCAGAGGGGGTGAGGGAGTAGGAGGGTATGCTTCTCCCTGTGCCCCTTCCCCCTGCTCATTTTCTCTCTCTCTCAAATAAAATCTTAAAACAAACAAACAAACAAACAAAAACAACAAAAAAAACCACAATGGAAGATTCCCCCCGCCCCCCTTATTTCTTGAACTAAGTGAGCTGGAAACATGCTGGCCTGAAAAAAAAAAATAAAATAAAATAAAAAGAGACTAACTCTAAGAGTAAATTTTAATGAATTATTCAAGGACACATAGATTCAGTTACATGTGAAAGTCTCTATAGGAATTAAAGAGCCCTTGGCTCACATGTGCTAAGTTGCCTCTCATGGGTAAAAAAATTAATGTATTTACAGAGTCAGTATGCTTTCATGCTCACTCATTAAAGCAGCAATTAGTTTATGATAGGCCTATACTTACGAGTAACGAGAAAATCAGGTAATGATGTGGCTAAATCTCTTAAACGAGTGTTTTCGATATTTTTGGCTTCTGGATCATTTATTGCCCTTTTACCAGAGTCCTCTGAAGTAGGCTCCTCATCATTGAATTATGGTGACAGGCTCCCAGCATCTGACATGGTGCTTGTCATACAGATATTTATAGATGTGTGACCATTCCAGTCACCTCTAGTTCCTCAAATTGAAAACCTGGAATTGCTTTATCTTGGTTCCTTTTCTACCTTCTTTGCTCTTCGAGAGTATCTTATCTCATTGTCCCCCAAAGTAATACTCCGTTCTAACTCCTTTGAAGGTTTCAGCCATTCCATGGTATCAGCAGAATGGATTGTGGTGGATGGTTCACTGTGATGTTTAAGCTTCTGTACGTCTCACTTTCATGGGTCACTTTCAAGATCCCAAACAGAATTTTGTATATGCAGTATTCTTTTACTTTTCTTAGAGCTGCCTCTCTCTAAATTGATAAGTTTCAGGTTCCACAACACCTGGATCTCTTCATTATTATATAAATATATATATTTTCAACATCTTCTCTGAGTTCTGTACACTGCTAGAGTTCACTAACTTCTCGTATTTAGTATGATTAAAACCAGCTTTTCTTCCTTTAAACTGCACCCCACCCCCACCTCCACCCCCCACCCCTGCATCCCCAGCAACTTACCTGTTTCTATGAAGGGCGCTACAGAGGTCTCAGTCATCCTGAGTGAAAAATGGAGAATAGACGTGAAATACTCCCTCATCCTCATCCCATATTTGCAGTTAATAAGACCTTTCAATCTTCATTTAGTTCTGACCTTGCCATTTCTATTAATACCATCCCAATTCAGGTTCTTGTTACCACTTCTCACCTTTTCCGCTGCTAACACCCTCTCTATTTTAAACGTTGTTATAGCAGGAGATCTCCTGGTTTCTGCTTGAGCCCTGCCCCTGGTCCTGCCTGAGAGGCTATTTTCACAGTATCTGCCATAGTTATTTTCTGAAAACATAACAGTTTCCTTAAAATATAATTATTTTCTTCAAACATAATTATTTCTTTAAAATATATTTATTCATTTAAAACATAAATATGATTATATCGTTCCTCTGCTGAAGCTTTCCAATAGCTCCCATTTCCCTCAGAGCAAAAGATAGTCTTACAATGTGCCGTAAAAGCCTATTCAATCTTACCAACTCCCCTCTAATAGCTCACCTTCTTCTTCTCTTAAATCACCTTATTCCAGCTGTGTTGGCTTCCTGTTTCTCCCTTGAATATTCGGGTACTCTTCTGCCTAAGGTTCTATACTCAGATTGTTCCTCTTCCTGGAACGTGTTTCCCAGATATCCATATCACCTTCTCACTCAAAGTTTTCCTCAAATGTTCTCTTCCCAATGAAGCCTACTGTGACTTATTTAAAATTATAACTCCCCCATTTCCCATCTCATATTCTGATATTCTTTCCCTGTTTATTTTTTCCCCAAATCATATAACACCTCTTCGCTTACTTACTTATTTTTGTTTTATTATCTGCCCCTACTGCTGGAATGTAAGCTTGATGAAGTCAGGAATTTTGTTCTGTTTTTTAACTTCTGTATTCTGATCACCTTGAACAGTTCCTGGCAGATAGTAAAGGGTGGGTAAATGTTTTGTTGTCATTGTGGTTGTTGGTTTTGTTTTGTGTGTGTGTATGTGTGTGTGTGTTTATTAATTACTAGTGTCCTGGACTTCTGCAAAAATTATTTAACTAATTCCCTGCCTCATATCTCTTACTTTTCTCTTCCAGACTCTGCTCTGTGGTAAATTAATTGTTCTTTAGCTCAATTCTATTCATATAATTTTGCTTAACTCCTTCAAAATGTTCAAATTTCTTATAAAAATTCCAGCTTCTTGACATACTAGTCAACACCTTCAAACATGGCTCTCCGGCTTTCTTCCCAGACTTCATTACCGTGATTCATCTACAATAACTTCTAACTGACTTTTCAACCCCAAATATTCCTATTTCCTGGCATTTTTGTTTTGCTCATTTTCATCCCTCATTTGCAGGTCCCTAACGTACGCCTGACCATGGAAATGTTATTTGTACTTCAAGGAGACATAGTCTAAAAAACAAATACAAACCCTTACATCAGCTCAACTATCAGTGTTCTTTCAAGTATGAGGATATATATATATATATATTTAAAACAATTTTTTAAGTAACCAGTTATTTGGTAAACTTCTTCATGTCATATTGGCTTTTATTTTTCCTTCTTATTTTAATTTTTCAACTCTTAAGACCTGAATGATGAATGACCAAATACTCCTAATCCCATCAGCATGCCATCAGTTTCAAACTCTGAGAAAAATTAAGTGGAAATATTAAGACATTTATACATGAAATAGCTATTGTTAACTAAACTGATATTTCTTCAAAAATTGTGAAGCACATAGAAAAATCCAGTTACATTCAAACAAGCTGTGGGATGTCCAGTACATATATTAGTAGTATAACAAGAAATTGCACTAGTGCTATTGGGAAATGTACAATATTCACTCTGATAGTCTTTAATTTATTTAAAAGTTCACATTTTCAACTTTTAGAGATGATGGAATACTCAGCTACTTTCTGTCTCTTTTTAAAAGATTTTATTAATTTTTTAGAGCACAAGCTGGGGGAGGAGTGAGGGAGAAGGAGAACTAGACTCCTCATTGAGCAGGGGGCCTGAGGATGTGGAGTTCAGTGCCAGGATCCTGGTACCATGACCTGAGCTGAAGGCAGATGCTTACGTGACTGAACCCCCAAGAGCCCCAACTTCTTTTGGTCTTAATCAAAATTACTAAATAAGAGTTTGTAAAAGCTATTTACCAATAGTTATGTTTTCCTTAAAGCAGGTATTTTAGAGAGTTGTATAAAATGATTCTAAAGAAATATTTTATTAATAATAATTAACAAGGAATTGACGGAATTTTTAGTTTGTTTCAGTGTTTTCATAAAACTAACAAAGCTTTGAAATATTTTCTTAGACTGGTTTGGATCTCAGATTTTCCATAACATATATAATAGTAAAGTTTTAGTTTAAATGAGCAAAACAAACAGGAAAACCAAGCCAGAAACAAAAACAAAAACAAAACCAAAACAAAATTTCAGCTATTGAAGTAAAAGTGCCTTTTGTGGTGAACTGATTTTTTTAATCAGGTTTGCATGGAATAGTTCAAATTGACTTTTGATTTGTTGTATAAGAATACAGACTGCTATGTAATAAGAAACTTGAAAAAGTAAAGGTTGATTTAGTGTTCTAAGTTTTAATGGTCAAATCAGATTAATTTCACAACTGATTCCATCAGTTATGCAAAAATTCCTCAACAAAAGACATGACTGGGGCGGGGGGACAAAAAAAGCAACCAGAAACCATTTGATCCCATGGCTACATTAAAGTTTGAACTCAGAAAATATTAATATCTGCATAGTCTAAATCACAATCACTTGGAGGCAGGAAAAGTGGGCTGACATTTGTTAAACTACTTAGAAGAATATTTGAAATATCATTAAGAACTGGAATAATGCCAGGCAATTGAGGGAAAGCAGACAGGGTGCAGAACTTCAAACAGAAGAGAGTAACCAGAGAGATGTGATATGGGTGAGGGCTGTCCTTATTTTTTTCTTTAAGTTCCAGATATTGAAAGGAAATCTATAAACAGCCAGAGAACACAGACTCAGTAATATGGCTATATGGACTTAGAAAAAATAAGGGATGCCAAACATTGTGTCTGTTTGCAGAAGGACAAAGCTAGTAGCCTTGTGAAATACAATCTGTGTTTTATTGGGGCAATACTTGAAGCATTTCGTGGACTGTACCAGAAAAGTTAGTGTTCCAACTTGCTCCACATTGGCTTGGATCTAAACACTGTCACATCATTTGGCATTCTGGCTGTGCTGGTGCGAAGGAAAGTGGTGATAAATGGGAGTGCGTCCAGTTGTGAGGAAGTGGCTAGTAGGGGGGCTGCAGGAGCTTTGGCATGAGGTCAGGTTTTATTTTCCATCTTTATTAATCATCTCCAGGGGGGAATAAATTGCCTGCTAATGAAATTTGCAGATAGCACTAAATTTTGAGGTGTTGCCAGACACGGTTAACAAAGGAGAAATAAATATAAATGGACTTAAGCATGCTATTTATCATTTATTTGGATTTAATCAAAATTGTTCCCGGGATACATTTATAAGCGATTCCCACAGATTAAATTTTAGAGGAAGAAATCTCCATCACACAGCAAGACAAATGGGCCAATAGTAGGATCACCCTTTGCATTCTGCTAGGTTTAAAGAAAAAGGATATTCTTAGCAAAAATGCACTGTTCAGTGTCCTCTTTCCATGTCCATTGAATGCCAAATTCAAAAGTGGGCAAATTTCCAAGCTTTGAAGAAACCTCAGTATTAAAAAGTGAGCTAAAGCGCAGGGATTAAGGATTGCATATATATTCCCTTCATCTTTTTCTAACTCAGCCACACCCAGAAAATTTACCCTGAAGTCCTCTTGTGGGAGAGATGTTTTTTTGTTTTGTTTTGTTCTGCACCCACCCCATGTCCCTTATCAACGCAGGACCTGGAGGTAAGGTGGGGATTCACATTGCTCCTCACTGCTGTTTCAACTGACCCTCTCTATAAAAACAACAACTAACAGGAACAAAACCCAAAACACAGAAAAAAAAAAAAAACTCAACAAATAAATAAATAGAAAAAAATCCACATAATGTACTCACATACATACATACATAAAATACAAGCTCCTTTAAAGTTTGTGCTACCAGATATTTCAGTTACCTATGCTCTCATGTTCATGCCTTCTTTCATGGAAATTGCAATACTTTACTAGACATTTCCTCATTATCACTATATGCACTGTAATCTCAATATCCATTAATCAAACACTCTGGATAATTAGTTCCTTGATGTCCAATTTCCGATGATCCCTTTGCTCATCCAATCCCAGCTACCTACTCCCTGGTTCTTTCCCTGTTTCTTATCATTAAGAATGGCTGTAATGTTGCCCCCAAATCTTGATATCCTAGTTCCTCATTCTCTGATCTCTACCTCCTATCTTTAAAGTTCTCTGATTCTAATAATTATTCCACTCACAACTTGACTTCTGATCACTTGGCCCCTTCTATTTTTTTTTTCTTCCTTTCTGTTACTTTATGTTCTCCTTTTCCTTTTGTGTACCTTAAGCTTCATTTGTCTACCACTATATTTACTCCCTAGCATAATTCTCAGCTTGCTGTTCCTCTGTCCTTTGCTTTTCCCTTTGTAAAGTCTCTGCCTGGTTTAATCCAATTATATTCCACATGGACATAGAGAAGCTGAAGAAGGATACTTGTTGACTGATGCCACTTTACACTCATGACCATTGAAATGAAGGATGCCTGGCGTGCCTGGGTGGCTCAATGGGTTAAAGCCTCTGCCTTCGGCTTGGGTCATGATCCCAGGACCCTGGGATCTAGCCCCACATCAGGATCTCTGCTCAGCAGGGAGCTTGCTTCCTCCTCTCTCTCTCTCTCTGCCTGCCTCTCTGCCTACTTGTGATCTCTATCTGTCAAATAAATAAAATCTTCAAAAAGAAAAAAAAAATGAAGGATGCCCTTGGCACTATTTAGTAATACCATTGCATTTCACTAGCCAATTTATAATCTACTTTCTGAGAAGGCTGTTTTATACCTTCTTCTGGCTTCTCAAACTTCTTTATTTTTTAAGTTCTTAATCAACTGCCGATCTAGTTTTTTTTTTTTAATTCCATGGAGAAAAGTACAATCAGAAGATAGTCTAACTTTTCACCACCAAACATGCTAACTTACTTACAACTGTTCCCACAAATGCTGCTTTCCCACCTGTTAGAAGAGATGAACTGTTCCTGTCTAGTTGGAACATTTCCTTTTGGCACTGATCTAATCCTTATCGCCCACAGCAGGACTTTGCCCCAGGGATCTTCTAATTCCTGCTTTGTCAATGGTCTGTCTCCACTTGGTCACTGCCATCATTGTAAAGATTGTTTAAGTAACACCCAACATAAAAATAAGGCAAGAGAAAATGTTCCTTTTCCTCCTAGTCCCCTGTAACTACGGTGTCATGTTTCTTCTACTTCATAGCAAATCTCTAAACATTCTCTTCCTTTTCTGCATCTACTTTTTCAGTTTCCATACTTTCCTACTTGGAACCACATCACTTAGTCTTTCAACCTCACTACTTCCCTGAAACCTCATTTGTCAAGGTCATTAAGAAATGCAATATTGCCAAATCCAGTGGTTAATCTCAGTTCTCGTTTTACTCAATTTCTTAGTAATAGTTAACATTGGACCCCGCCAAAAAAAAAAAAAATATATATATATATACACTGGGGAAAAAAATTATTCTCCTGACTTACAAGATACTATGCTCTCCTATATCTTCTTCTCTCAGCCATCCAGTCTCTCAGTAGGAGTCATTGCTCTTCTTCGGCTTTCTAACCTTTTTAATGACCTTGTTTCCTGAAACTTAGTTCTCAACAAATTTTCATCTACCTCTATAAACTCTCATTAAATGGTCTTACCAAATCCTGTGGTTTTAGTATCACCTACATACTGAAGATTCCAATATTTGATTTTTCCTCCAAACATGCCTCACTTCCAGTTGAATTTTCAATCTCAGTAAATGTACTATTATTTACACTAATTTCAGGGTTCCTAATTTTCTTATTTCTTCAATCACACATCTAATCTAGTAGTCAAGTCCTTTGAACTGTACACTCTAAATATATTCCATTTTTTTCCTTTGTACTTTTTGTGCAAACAGGGAGGGGAGAAGAGGGGCAGAGGGAGAGGAAGAGAGAATCGTAAGCAGGCTAGATCTCAGGACCCTGAGGACTCCCAAGGACCTCAAGCTCAGGACCATGAGATCATGACCTGAGCCAGATCAAGAGTCAGATGCTAACCAACTGAGCCACCTAGGGGCCACTCCCTTTTTACTTCTAATTGAAACACAATATCAGACTTGTAGAAATATTATGAGAATAGTGTATATATCCTTTTAGATTTCACAAATGTAAATATTGTATTTCATATGCATATATAATATGTATAATTCTTTCTTCTCTACTGATTGAAAGTAAGTTGAAGGCACATACCATTTTAACTCTAAATACTTCAGTGTGTTTTCCATAAAAAGAGGATAGTGATGCTTATATGTCCCATTACTGGTTACATTAACTTGGGTGATGGGTCACCCAAGTTACTCATTATAAAGATATTATATTTCTATGTGTAATCAATAAGCATATTGAAAGGAGATATGTAAATATGTTGTTACTCCAAAAACTGGGTCCTACGACTTTTAACATCCATTGATGATTCTTACCTGAATTGACTATTATTAGGATGGTTGTTGTAGTAGAGGGAGTAGTGTCCTTACCTCCATGATGTTTGTATCAAAATCCTTGGAACCTATGAATATGTTAGGTAACATGGCAAAGATGAATCAAGGTTGCTAACCAGATGATCTTAAATCTAGGAGAATTATCTGGATTATGTGAATGGACTGAAATTAACCAGAGGGGTCCTTAAAAGTGGATGAGTGAGACAGAAGAAAGTTAGTCTCAAGGAAATAGGACTGTGAAAGGTCCTGAGAGACATGTGAGAAGTAACTGATTCACTTTTGATAGCTCTGCAGATGGAGGAAGAGGGCTATGAGAAGAGAAATGGCAGCATCTGAAATCTGGAAAAGGCAAAAAAAAAAAAATTATTTCCCAAGAGTTTTCAGAAAAACCCAATCTTCCAGACACATTAGATTTAACCCAGAGTTACCTCTGTCAGACCTCTGACCTACAGGATTGTAAGGTAATATATTTACATTGTCTTAAGCCATCAAGTTTGTGGTAATTTATTACAGTAGAGAGAAAATGAATATAGTTGCCAAATGGCAAACCTTTTTTTTCCTACTTTTTTTAGTTTTCTACTGCATGAAAGAGCTTACCTGTATTGATTAATTGATTTTTGTCAGTGTGGACTCATGAGTTATTTTATTCAATAGATTATTATCCTTTATTATAATTAACTTACTTTGATATTCAAATTTCTCCCAATTGGCCTGCAATTGTCCTTTCAAACTGTCTGGGTGACCTTTGATAATTCCCTATCACTTTCTGAATACCTTCTTACTTTATGGCACAACAAGATGTTCTGGGCTAATTTTATATTTTTGTGTCCCCGTCTTGGAATCAGCTGTTTCTTAAAAGTACCCTGGTTCCTTGTTTTTAGAGAGAGAGAGGAAGGGTAGAAGGAAAGGGAGAGAGAGAATCTTAAATAGGCTCATTCAGCAAGGAGCCCCATACAGGGCTCCATGACCCTGAGATCAATACCCGAGCCAAAATCAAGAGTGGGTTGCTTAACTGACTGAGCCACCAGGTTCCCAAGTGACCTTGGTTCCTCTTAATTGAGAATTGAATTTAGAAAGCAAGATCTCAGCACTAGGTATCCTCATTGCTAGTAGGGTGTCTGTTTCTTTTCCATCTCAACAAATAAAGTTAGGGAGTATCTATTTATTTATCCATCCATCCATCCATCCATCCATCCATCTACCATCATCTATCATCTGCCTCTTATTAAAATCATGCATTCACATGAGTTTACACTAATAATTCCAATTAATATTCCAAACCACAGGGTTTCTTCTATCTTTTTGCCTTTCTATATTTGTGATTTATTTCTCTGTCAATGATAAACCTGGTTAATATTTCCACAATGTATTTATTTATTTCTCAGTCTTCTAAAATAGAGAGTAGTTTAGAAATTGCTAAGCCATGACTTTGTGAAGATGAAGTCTGTTAACAATGCTACTTTCAGTACTTTGTGTCTTGAGTGTCTGGACATTATAGTTCAAATACTGTCCTCAAAATTTATTTGGATTAATTCTTCCCTCCATGCAGGTAAGCATGGTTCTATAATTCATTTGAAATATAATTCATATTATTTGCTCCTTTTTCCATTCCACTTTAGATTTTCCCTTATCATTGTTTATCTTATTCATTTTTTGTTTTAGTATGTGAACTATTAACATGACTTCAAAAGTCATGTATACAAAATGATATATTTGGAGAACTCATCGTTACTCCCATTCTCCTATCCTTTCTTCACAATTATTGCCAGCTCCCAATAGGTAATAATCAATCTCTTTATGCTCTGGCTCCTCTTTCCTACATTTCCTTATGTATTAATGAACAAATATAGGTATAATTTTTAATTTTTTTAACAGAATTACTGAGATATAATTCACATACCATACAAAATATACTGTGCAATGGATTTTAGTATATTCAGAGAATTTTGCAAATGTTACCACCATTTAATTTTAGATCATTTTTATCTCCCTTGTAAGAGAGAACACTCCCATTAGCTATAACTCCTCAACCATTTTTCCCAGTCTTAGACAACCACAGTGTCACTCTGTCTTAGTTACTGTAACTTTGTAGTAAGTTTGACACTGGGATGTGTGAGTCCTTCAACTTTTCTTTCTTTTCCAAGATTAAATGGTTTGTTCTGGGTCCCTGGCATTGCTGTATGAATTTTTTTTTTAAAGATTTTATTTATTTATTTGACAGAGAGATCACAAGCAGGTAGAGAGGCAGGCAGAGAGAGAGGAGGAAGCAGGCTCCCTGCTGAGCAGAGAGCCCGATGTGGGGCTCGATCCCAGGACTCTGAGATCATGACCTGAGCCGAAGGCAGCGGCTTAACCCACTGAGCCACCCAGGCACCCCTGCTGTATGAATTTTACAATCAGACAGTTACCTTTGTAAAAACAAATCAGATTGTTAATTGATAATGTATAGAAAGAAATTGATTTTTGTATATTGATCTTTTATTATTTCTGAACATGTTGTTTCATTTATGTTGTGGATTACTTAAGATTTTCTAAATATAAGATCATGTCATCTACAAATAGAAATGTTCTTACTTCCTTCTTTTTTTAAAGATGTCTTTTATTTTTATTTCTTGCCAAATTGCCCTGACTGGAAGCACAAGTTCAATGTTGAATAGGAGTGACAAAAGCAAACATTCTTGTCTTCATTTTGATCTTTTGGAAAAGCATTCAGACTTTTACCGTTAAGTATGATGTCAGCAGTGGGTTTTTATAAATGTTCCTCCCTTCTATTTATAGTTTTTTAAAGATGTTTTTCTCATGAAAGGATTTGCATTTAATCAAATGCTTCTGCAAATTCTGAGATTATTGTATTTCTTCCTCTTGTCTATTGATATGATTTATTGAATTAATCGGTTTTGGGAAGTTAAACCAACTTAGCATTCCAGGCATAAATCCTGCTTGTTCATGGTGTACTGCTTTTCATTGCATCCCATAAGTTGTGGTACATTGAGTTCTTGTCATTTATCTCAAAGTATCTTTTAATTTCCATCAAATTTTCTATGTAACTGGATTAGGTTTGTTGGCCTCATAAAGTGAGTTGAGAAGTGTTTCCTACTATTTTTGTATATTTTGAAAGAGCTTTTGGAGAACTGATTCTTTTTTTTTTTTTTTTAAGATTTTATTTATTTATTTGTCAGAAAGAGAGAGGGAGAGAGAGAGCACGAGCACAGGCAGACAGAATGGAAGGCAGAGGCAGAGATAGAAGCAGGCTCCCTGCCGAGCAAGGAGCTCGATGTGGGACTCGATCCCAGGACGCTGGGATCATGACCTGAGCCGGAGGCAGCTGCCCAACCAACTGAGCCACCCAGGCATCCCGAGAACTGATTCTTTGAATGATTTGTAGAATTCACCAGCGAAGCCATGTTAGCCTAAGCTTAGATTTGTGGGAAATTTTAAATTTTCTAATTCAATATGTTAATCATATACATCTATTTAGATTTTCTGTTTCTTCTTGAATCAGTTCAATAGTTTATGCAGTTTAAGTTTTTATTTAAATTCCAGTCAGTTAACACATGGTATAATATTAGTTTCAGATGTACAATATAGTGATTCAACACTTCCATAAAACACCTGGTACTCCTCAAAGCAGTAAACTCCTTAATCCTCATCAACTATTTAACCCATTCCCCCTGCACCCACCTCCCCTCTGGTAACCATCAGTTTGTTCTCTATAGTGAAGAGTCTGTTTCTTGGTTTGCCTCTCTCTCTCTCTTTGCCACCTTTGCTCATTTGTTTTGTTTCTTAAATTCCACATATGAGTGAAATCATATGGTATCTGTCTTTCTCTGACTTGCTTCACTTAACATAATACTCTCTAGCTCCATTCATGTTATTGAAAATGGCAAGATTTCATTCTTTTTTTATGACTGAATAACATTCCATTCACTTTATATATATGCTACTTCTTTATCCATTCTTCAGTTGATGGACATTTAAGTTCTCTCCATAATTTGGCTATTATAGATAATGCTACTATAACCATTAGCATGCATGTAACCCTTTGAATTATTATTTTTGTATTATTTGGATAAATAGCTAATAGTGCAATTGCTGGATTGTAGGATAGTTCTATTTTTAACTTTCTGAGGATACTCTATACTGTTTCCCAGAATGACTGTACCAGTTTGCAATATACACATTAAATTCAATCCCTCTCAAAATACCCACAGCATTTTTCACAGAGCTAGAAAAAACAATCCTAAAATTTATATAGAACCTAAAAAACCCCAAGTAGCCAAAGCAATCCTGAAAAAGAAAAGCAAAATGGGAAGCATCACAATTCTGGATTTAAAGTTGTACTACAGGGGCACCTGGGTGGCTCAGTGGGTTAAGCCTCTGCCTTTGGCTTAGGTCATGATCTCAGGGTCCTAGGATTGAGCCCCTCACTGGGCTTTCTGCTCAGCAGGGAGCCTGCTTCTCCCGCTCTCTCTGCCTGCCTCTCTACCTGCTTGTGACCTCTCTCTGTCAAATACATAAATAAATAATAAATAAATAACATCTTTTAAAAAAGATAAAAAAATTTAAAAAATTTGTACCACAAAGTTGTAGTGATCAAAACAGTATGGCACTGGCACAAAAATAGACAGATCAGTAGAACAGAATAGAAAACGCAGAAATGAACCCACAACTGTATGGTCAGTTTATCTTCAAAAAAGCAGGAAAGCATATCCAAGGAAAAAGACAGTCTCTTCAAAAATGTTGGGAAAACTAGATAGCAACACATGAAAGAATGAAACTAAATCACTTTCTTAAAACCAAACACAAAAATAAATTCAAAATGGGTAAAGACCTAAACATAATACCTGGAACAATAGAAATCCTGGAGGAAAACAAAGCAGTAAACTCTTTGACATCAGCCATATTAACTTTTTTGTAGATATGTCTCCTGAGGCAACAAAAACAAAAGCAAAAATAAACTACTGGGATTTCATCAAAATGGAAAGCTTCTGCATAGTGAAGTAAGCAAACACCAAAGTTAAAAGGCAGCCTACTGAGTAGGAGAAGATGTTTAAAAAGGACATACCTGCTGAAGGGTTAGTATCCAAAATATATAAGGAACTTAGAAAACTCAACACCCAAAAACCAAACAATCCAATTAAAAAATGGGCAGAAGACATGAACAAACATTTCTCCAAAGAATATATACAAACAGCTCATGGAAACATGAAGATATGCTCAATATCACTGATCATCAGGGAGATGCAAATCAAAACTACAATGAGATATAACATCATACCTGCCAGAATGGCTAAAACCAGTACCCAAGAAACAACAGGTGTTAGCAAGGATGTGAAGAAGGTTATGCACTGTTAGTGGTTTGTAATTTTTTTTAAGAAATTAGTTAATTTCTTCCAGGTTATCTAGCTTGTGGCCATACATTTCATGATATTCCCTGTAAATATTTTTGTTTATCTGCAAAGTCAGTAGTAATGTCCCCTTTTCTATTTCTAACTTTAATAATTCGAGTATTTTTTCTCAATTAGTCTAGGTAGTTTGTCACTGTTATTAATCTTTTTAAATAATTTTTTTCATTTTTAAATTTTTTATTTAAAATCCAGTTAGTTAACCTACAGTCGTAATATTTGTATCAGGTGAACAGTACAATGATTCAACACACCATACAACACCTGGTGCTCATCACAAGTGCCCTTCTTTATCCCCATCATCTATTTCATCCATCCCCCCACCATCTGTTGTTTTTCTTTTCTCTATTGAGTTTTCTTTCACTGAAGGATTTATTGTATCTTTTATTCCTGTGTTAGGTTTAATTTGCTCTTTTGTTTGTTTCTTAAGGTAGAAGATTGATTATTGATTTAAGATATTTCTTCCTTTTTAAATATAAGTAGCAGTTATAAATGACCCTCTAAGCATTTTTTTTACCATAAGTTTTGGTATGGTGAATTTTTGTGCATATTTATCTCAAAGTATTTTCTAATTTTCATTGTGATTTTTTCTTTGATAGTTATTATATACTGTGTTGCTTTATTTCCTACATACATATTAATTTCTCAAATTTTCTTCTGTTACTTCCTTTTAATTTAATTCTACTGTTGCCAGAGAACATTCTTTATATAATTTCAAATCTCTTAAATGAACTGAGACCTGTTTTATGGCCTAGAACATGATCTATCTTGGAGAATGTCCCTTGTGCACTTGAGAAGACTATGAATTTTACTGATTTGTAGGAGTATTCTGCAGATGTCTGTTAAGTCCATTTGGTTTACACTGTTTTCAAGTCCTCTACAGTATTGTAGGTGTTCGACCTAGCTGTTTTCATCCATTATTGTGAGTGTAATATTAAAACCTCTAATACTATTGTGACTTGTCATTTCTCTTCTCATTTCTCAGTTTTTGCTTCATATGCATTTGATCCTTATTAGGTACATACACATTTCAAGTTATTATAAAATTACTTGCAGATTCACCTTTTTTCATAATAAAATATCCATCTTTATTTCTAGTAATATCTTTCTTTTGTTGTAAAGTCTGTTTTTTCTGATATAACAACTCAGATGTCTTTTTTTTAATATAATGTATTATTTGTTTCAGGGATTCAGGTCTGTGATTCATCAGTCTTACACGATTCACAGATCTCCACCATAGCACATACTTCCCCAGTGTCCATCACTCTCTAGTGTCCAGTTTGTTTCCTGGCCATTCAGATCTCTTATGGTTGTTTGCTTAAAGTACCTTTTTCCATCTTCTCCATTCAATCTTTTGTATTTTTGAGTGTATAATTTGTCTCCTATTGAGAAAAGTTTTGTTTTGTTTTGTTTGCTTCTTTGTTAAACAGAATTTATTTCTATTTTAAAATGTTCAAGAGACTTTAAAAAAAGACCCAAAGGCCCAAATATGTCCAGATTTAATAAAAGATTATACTGAGGCAGTGTCTCTTGGATTCTCCATTGGAAAAGCCTCAATTTGATCCTGGTTAATTATATATCCCAATAATTTTTCTAGTAGGGTTGTGGTGATTGCCTCTTCAGGCATCTGTCCTAGAGAGATCACAGAGTTAGATATTATTGTTTGTTTATTTGTTTTTATAGCCTGACAATCTCATCATTTTGATTTGATTATTTAGTTCATTTGCAGTTAGTAATATTATTGATATAGTTGGCTTCACATCTACCATTTTATCCTTTCTGAATTGATAGATACACATGTGTAATTTCATATTTAACCTTCTTCTTCGTAAAGTTAGCATATTTCACTTAGTTTCTTTTTCAGTTAACAACGTGTATTCTGTATATTTTAAAATTTCACTGCTTTCCCTGACGTTCTTCACTATTTCACTGATCCATACACCACTATCATGTTTTAATGAGTATTGATCTTAGTGCAGCCATAGCCTCTTAACTGGTCTACCAAGCAGCCAAAGTGACATATTTTAAATGTAATACCTTCCTATCATAATCAGAACATAAAAACCCTTTCCCATAATTTTTCTAGTGCCACATGACTGTGTAGATCTGCCTTGTATCACTCTAACCTACTCCATGTCACTCAACCTAGCTGGTTTTATTGTTGTTGTTGTTACCTTGAATGAAATAAACACAGTATACTTACAATTTCTTTACCCTTTACCTGGAATATTCTTACCCTAGATGCTCTCATGGATTACCCCTACTTCATTTGGGTCTAACCTCCTCAAAGAGCACTTTCCTGATCCCATTGTTACTCCTAAAACTAGATCAATATTTTTGACTTTAAATTTTTTATCTTAATAGCACTTACCAAAATTTTATACAATGTTATTGTCATTAACTCCCATTTGAAAGTAAAGTCCTATAGAATAGGGCTTTCTTTTATTTGTTACTGTGTTTTCTGAGGCTAAAAGTTACCTGGCATAAAGAGGAGATAATCAATATGTTTTTTATTTAATGAATATGTGAATAAATTTTATATATATATATATATATAGAGAGAGAGAGAGAGAAAGAGAGAGAGAGAGAGAGATTAAAACTGGCTTCACCAAGGATGTCCAAACAGAAAATCAAGAGGATATTGTATTTATATATATGTACTTCTTATGTACCAAGGAGCTGAGGAGAATCACATTAAGCTGAATAAGCATTTTTTTATTCAAAAAAATTCAGTATTTGTAGTTATTATATTTATGTCAATTTACTTTTAATTATGGGCAAATTAAGCAATTTAATTTGACACGGGACATAGTTCTAGGTCTCTTTACTATCATCACTTGTATTGTCATCTTTCTTAATATTTTAATTTTAAAATATTTTAAAAGTTTAAATAAATATTAAATGTATTAAATATATAAAAATAAAATAAAGTATTTATTTTATTTTAATCATTAATAATAATAAGATTATTTTTATTTTTAACCCTCCCTGGTTAAAATAAGGAAAGGAATGACTTGATGAGATATGTTGTTTTGGCTTTAGCTGGCAAGGATATATACAGAATATATGTGAAAAAAAGAATTCAGAACTTCTTGTGATGCATGTGATTTTTTTTAAATTTATTTTTTAATTATTTTTTATAAACATATAATATATTTTTATCCCCAGGGGTACAGGTCTGAGAATCACCAGGTTTGCAAACTTCACAGCATTCACCATAGCACATACCCTCCCCAATGTCCATAACCCCACCCCCCTTCTATCAACCCCCCTTCCCCCAGCAACCCTCAGTTTGTTTTATGAGATTAAGAGTCACTTATGGTTTGTCTCCCTCCCAATCCCATCTTGTTTCATTTATTCTTCTCCTACTCCCTTAACCCTCCATGTTGCATCTCCACTTCCTCATATCAGGGAGATCATATGATAGTTGTCTGTCTCTGATTGACTTATTTCGCAAAGCATGATACCCTCTAGTTCCATCCATATCATCGCAAATGGCAAGATTTCATTTCTTTGATGGCTGCATAGTATTCCATTGTGTATATATACCATATCTTCTTTATCCATTCATCTGTTGATGGACATCTAGGTTCTTTCCATAGTTTGGCTATTATAGACATTACTGCTATAAACATTCGGATACATGGGTCCCTTCGGATCACTACGTTTGTATCTTTAGGGTAAATACCCAGTAGTGCAATTGCTGGATCATAGGGTAGTTCTATTTTCAACATTTTGAGGAACCTCCATGCTGTTTTCCAGAGTGGTTGCACCAGCTTGCATTCCCACCAACAGTGTAGGAGGGTTCCCCTTTCTCCACATCCTCACCAGCATCTGTCATTTCCTGACTTGTTAATTTTAGCCATTCTGACTGGTGTGAGGTGGTATCTCATTGTGGTTTTCATTTGTATTTCCCTGATGCCGAGTGATATGGAGCACTTTTTCATGTGTCTGTTGGCCATCTGGATGTCTTCTTTGCAGAAATGTCTGTTCATGTCTTCTGCCCATTTCTTGATTGGATTATTTGTTCTTTGGGTGTTGAGTTTGCTAAGTTCTTTATAGATTTTGACACTAGCCTTTATCTGATAGTCGTTTGCAAATATCTTTTCATATTCTGTCAGTTGTCTTTTGGTTTTGTTAACTGTTTCCTTTGCCGTGCAAAAGCTTTTGATCTTGATAAAATCCCAAGAGTTCATTTTTGCCCTTGCTTCCCTTGCCTTTGGTGATGTTTCTAGGAAGATGTTGCTGCGGCTGAGGTCGAAGAGGTTGTTGCCTGTGTTCTCCTCAAGAATTTTGATGGATTCCTTTCTCACATTGAGGTCCTTCATCCATTTTGAGTCTATTTTCATGTGTGGTGTAAGGAAATGATCCAATTTCATTTTTCTGCATGTGGCTGTCCAATTTTCCCAACACCATTTGTTGGAAGAGGCTGTCTTTTTTCCATTGGACATTCTTTCCTGCTCTGTCAAAGATTAATTGACCATAGAGTTGAGGGTCTATTTCTGGGCTCTCTATTCTGTTCCACTGATGTATGTGCCAGTTTTTATGCCAGTACCATACTGTCTTGATGATGACAGCTTTGTAATAGAGCTTGAAGTCCAGAATTGTGATGCCACCAACTTTGGCTTTCTTTTTCAACATTCCTTTGGCTATTTGAGGTCTTTTCTAGTTCCATATAAATTTTAGGATTATTTGTTCCATTTCTTTGAAAAAAATGGATGGCATTTTGATAGGAATTGCATTAAATGTGTAGATTACTTTAGGTAGCATAGACATTTTCACAATATTTATTCTTCCAATCCAGGAGCATGGAACATTTTTCCATTTCTTTGTGTCTTCCTCAATTTCTTTCATGAGTGCTTTATAGTTTTCTGAGTATAGATTCTAAGCCTCTATGGTTAGGTTTATTCCTAGGTATCTTATAGTTTTGGGTGCAATTGTAAATGGGATTGACTCCTTAATTTCTTTCTTCTGTCTTGTTGTTGGTGTAGAGAAATGCAACTGATTTCTGTGCATTGATTTTATATCCTAACACTTAACTGAATTCCTGTAGAAGTTCTAGCAGTTTTGGAGTGGAGTCTTTTGGGTTTCCCACATATAGTATCATATCATCTGCGAAGAGTGATAGTTTGACTTCTTCTTTGCCAAAATGGATGCCTTTAATTTCCTTTTGTTGTCTGATTGCTGAGGCTAGGACTTCTAGTACTATGTTGAATAGCAGTAGTGATAATGGACATCCCTGCCATGTTCCTGACCTTAGCGGAAAAGTTCTCAGTTTTTCTCCATTGAGAATGATATTTGTGGTGGGTTTTTCATAGAAGGCTTTGATAATATTGAGGTATGTGCCCTCTATCCCTACACTTTGAAGAGTTTTGATCAGGAAGGGATGCTGTACTTAGTCAAATGTTTTTTCAATATCTATTGAGAGTATCCTATGGTTCTTGTTCTTTCTTTTATTAATGTGTTGTATCACATTGATTGATTTGCGGATGTTGAACCAACCTTGCAGGCCTGGAATAAATCCCACTTGGTCGTGGTGAATAATCCTTTTAATGTACTGTTGATTCCTATTGGCTAGTATTTTTGGTAAGAATTTTCGCATCTGTGTTCATCAAGGATATTGGTCTGTAATTCTCTTTTTTGATGGGATCCTTGTCTGGTTTTGGGATCAAGGTGATGCTGGCCTCATAAAATGAGTTTGGAAGTTTTCCTTCCATTTCTATTTTTTGGAACAGTTTCAGGAGAATAGGAATTAGTTCTTCTTTAAATGTTTGGTAGAATTGCCCCAGGAAGCCGTCTGGCCCTGGGCTTTTGTTTGTTTGGAGATTTTTGATAACTGTTTCAATCTCCTTACTGGTTATGGGTCTGTTCAGGCTTTCTATTTCTTCCTGGTTCAGTTGTGGTAGTTAATATGTCTCTAAGAATGCATCCATTTGTTCCAGATTGTCAAATTTGTTTGTGTAGAGTTGCTCATAGTGTGTTCTTATAATTGACTGTATTTCTTTGCTGTTGGTTGTGATCTCTCCTCTTTCATTCATGATTTTATTTATTTGGGTCCTTTCTCTTTTCTTTTTGATAAGTCTGGCCAGGGGTTTATCAATCTTATTAATTCTTTCAAAGAACCAGCTCTTAGTTTCGTTGATTTGTTCTATTGTTTTTTTAGTTTCTATTTCATTGATTTCTGCTCTGATCTTTATGATTTCTCTTCTCCTGCTGGGTTTAGGGTTTCTTTCTTGTTCTTTCTCCAGCTCCTTTAGTTGTAGTGTTAGGTTGTGTATTTGAGACCTTTCTTGTTTCTTGAGAAAGGCTTGTATTGCTATATATTTTCCTCTCAAGACTGCCTTTGCTGTGTCCCACAGATTTTGAACCATTGTGTTTTCATTATCATTTGTTTCCATGAATTTTTTCAATTTTTCTTTAATTTCCTGGTTGACCCATTCATTCTTTAGAAGGATGCTGTTTAGTCTCCATGTATTTGGGTTCTTTCCAAATTTCCTCTTGTGATTGAGTTCTAGCTTCAGAGCATTGTGGTCTGAAAATATGCAGGGAATCATCCCAATCTTTTGATACTGGTTGAGACCTGATTTAGGACCGAGGATGTGATCTATTCTGGAGAATGTTCCATGTGTACTAGAGAAGAATGTGTATTCTGTTGCTTTGGGATGAAATGTTCTGAATATATCTGTGATGTCCATCTGGTCAAGTGTGTAATTTAAGGCCTTTATTTCCTTGTTGATCTTTTGCTTGGATGATCTGTCCATTTCAGTGAAGGGAGTATTAAAGTCCCCTACTATTATTGTATTATAGTTGATGTGTTTCTTTGATTTTGTTATTCATTGGTTTATATAGTTGGCTGCTCCCATGTTAGGGGCATAGATATTTAAAATTGTTAGGTCTTCTTGTTAGAAAGACCCTTTCAGTGTGATATAGTGTCCTTCCTCATCTCTTATTATAGTCTTTGGCCTAAAGTCTAATTGATCTGATATAAGGATTGCCACCCCAGCTTTCTTCTGATGTCCATTAGCATGGTACATTGTTTTCCACACCCTCACTTTAAATCTGGAGGTGTCTTCGGGTTTAAAATGAGTTTTTTGTAGGCAGCATATTGATGGTTTTTTTTTTTTTTTTCATCCAATCTGATACCCTGTGTCTTTTGATTGAGGCATTTAGCCCATTAACATTCACGGTAACTATTGAGAGATATGAATTTAGTGCCATTGTATTGCTTGTAAGGTGACTCTTACTGTATATTGTCTCTGTTCCTTTCTGATCTACTACTTTTAGGCTCTCTCTTTGCTTAGAGGACCCCTTTCAATATTTCCTGTAGAGCTGGTTTGGTGCTTGCAAATTCTTTCAGTTTTTGTTTGTCCTGGAAGCTTTTAATCTCTCCTATTTTCAATGATAGCCTAGCTGTATATAGTATTCTTGGCTGCATGTTTTTTCTCATTTAGTGCTCTGAATATATCATACTAGCTCTTTCTGGCCTTCTAGGTCTCTGGATAAGTCTGCTGCCAATCTAATATTTTTACCATTGTATGTTACAGACTTCTTTTCCCGGGCTGCTTTCATGATTTTCTCTTTGTCACTAAGACTTGTAAATTTTACTATTAGGTGAGGGTGTGTGGACCTATTCTTATTGATTTTGAGGGGGTTTCTCTGTGCCTCCTGGATTTTGATGCTTGTTCCCTTTGCCATATTGGGGAAATTCTCTCCAATAATTCTCTCCAATATACCTTCTGCTCCCCTCTCTCTTTCTTCTTCTTCTGAAATCCCAATTATTCTAATGTTGTTTCAACTTATGGTGTCACTTATCTCTCATATTCTCCCCTCATGGTCCAGTAGCCGTTTGTGTCTCTTTTGCTCATCTTCTTTATTCTCTGTCATTTGGTCTTCTATATTGCTAATTCTTTCTTCTTCCTCATTTATCCTAGCAGTGAGAGCCTCCATTTTTGATTGCACCTCATTAATAGCTTTTTTTATTTCAACTTGGTTAGATTTTAGTTCTTTTATTTCTCCAGAAAGGGCTTTTATCTCTCCCGAGAGGGTTTCTCTAATATCTTCCATGCCTTTTTCGAGCCTGGCTAGAACCTTGAGAATCGTCATTCTGAACTCTAGATCTGACATATTACCAATGTCTGTATTGATTAGGTCCCTAGCCTTTGGTACTGTCTCTTATTCTTTTTTTTTTGTGGTGAATTTTTC
>NW_022631001.1:9266646-9267660 GCF_010015895.1 Lontra canadensis
TTTTTTTTTTTTTTTTCATCCAATCTGATACCCTGTGTCTTTTGATTGAGGCATTTAGCCCATTAACATTCACGGTAACTATTGAGAGATATGAATTTAGTGCCATTGTATTGCTTGTAAGGTGACTCTTACTGTATATTGTCTCTGTTCCTTTCTGATCTACTACTTTTAGGCTCTCTCTTTGCTTAGAGGACCCCTTTCAATATTTCCTGTAGAGCTGGTTTGGTGCTTGCAAATTCTTTCAGTTTTTGTTTGTCCTGGAAGCTTTTAATCTCTCCTATTTTCAATGATAGCCTAGCTGTATATAGTATTCTTGGCTGCATGTTTTTTCTCATTTAGTGCTCTGAATATATCATACTAGCTCTTTCTGGCCTTCTAGGTCTCTGGATAAGTCTGCTGCCAATCTAATATTTTTACCATTGTATGTTACAGACTTCTTTTCCCGGGCTGCTTTCATGATTTTCTCTTTGTCACTAAGACTTGTAAATTTTACTATTAGGTGAGGGTGTGTGGACCTATTCTTATTGATTTTGAGGGGGTTTCTCTGTGCCTCCTGGATTTTGATGCTTGTTCCCTTTGCCATATTGGGGAAATTCTCTCCAATAATTCTCTCCAATATACCTTCTGCTCCCCTCTCTCTTTCTTCTTCTTCTGAAATCCCAATTATTCTAATGTTGTTTCAACTTATGGTGTCACTTATCTCTCATATTCTCCCCTCATGGTCCAGTAGCCGTTTGTGTCTCTTTTGCTCATCTTCTTTATTCTCTGTCATTTGGTCTTCTATATTGCTAATTCTTTCTTCTTCCTCATTTATCCTAGCAGTGAGAGCCTCCATTTTTGATTGCACCTCATTAATAGCTTTTTTTATTTCAACTTGGTTAGATTTTAGTTCTTTTATTTCTCCAGAAAGGGCTTTTATCTCTCCCGAGAGGGTTTCTCTAATATCTTCCATGCCTTTTTCGAGCCTGGCTAGAACCTTGAGAATCGTCATTCTGAACTCTAGATCTGACATAT
>NW_022631001.1:10727100-10828072 GCF_010015895.1 Lontra canadensis
AGTCACTTATGGTTTGTCTCCCTCCCAATCCCATCTTGTTTCATTTACTCTTCTCCTACCCCCTTAACCCACCATGTTGCATCTCCTCTCCCTCATATCAGGGAGATCATATGATAGTTGTCTTTCTCTGATTGACTTATTTTACTAAGCATGATACCCTCTAGTTCCATCAACGTCATTGCAAATGGCAAGATTTCATTTCTTTTGATGACTGCATAGTATTCCATTGTGTAATTATACCACATCTTCTTTATCCATTCATCTGTTGATGGACATCTAGGTTCTTTCCATAGTTTGGCTATTGTAGACATTGCTGCTATAAACATTCGGGTGCACGTGCCCCTTCGGATCACTACGTTTGTATCTTTAGGGTAAATACCCAGCAGTGCAATTGCTGGGTCATAGGGTAGTTCTATTTTCAACATTTTGAGGAACCTCCATGCTGTTTTCCAGAGTGGTTGCACCAGCTTGCATTCCCACCAACAGTGTAGGAGGGTTCCTCTTTCTCCACATCCTTGCCAGCTTCTGTCATTTCATGACTTATTAATTTTAGCCATTCTGACTGGTGAGAGGTGATATCTCATTGTGGTTTTGATTTGTATTTCCCTGATGCCGAGTGATATGGAACACTTTTTCATGTGTCTGTTGGCTATCTGGATCTCTTCTTTGCAGAAATGTCTGTTCATGTCTTCTGCCCATTTCTTGATTGGATTATTTGTTCTTTGGGTGTTGAGTTTGCTAAGTTCTTTATAGATTTTGGACACTAGCCCTTTATCTGATATGTCGTTTGCAAATATCTTCTCCCATTCTGTCAGTTGTCTTTTGGTTTTGTTAACTGTTTCCTTTGCTGTGCAAAAGCTTTTGATCTTGATAAAATCTCAGTAGTTCATTTTTGCCCTTGCTTCCCTTGCCTTTGCTGATGTTCCTAAGAAGATGTTGCTGCGGCTGAGGTCGAAGAGGTTGCTGCCTGTGTTCTCCTTGAGGATTTTGATGGATTCCTTTCTCACATTGAGGTCCTTCATCCATTTTGAGTCTATTTTCATGTGTGGTGTAAGGAAATGGTCCAATTTCATTTTTCTGCATGTGGCTGTCCAATTTTCCCAACGCCATTTATTGAAGAGGCTGTCTTTTTTCCATTGGACATTCTTTCCTGCTTTGTCAAAGATGAGTTGACCATAAGGTTGAGGGTCTATTTCTGGGCTCTCTATTCTGTTCCATTGATCTATGTGTCTGTTTTTGTGCCAGTACCATACTGTCTTGATGATGACAGCTTTGTAATAGAGCTTGAAGTCCGGAATTGTGACACCACCAACTTTGGCTTTCTTTTTCAATATTCCTTTGTCTATTCACAGTCTTTTCTGGTTCCATATAAATTTTAGGATTATTTGTTCCATTTCTTTGAAAAACATGGATGGTACTTTGATAGGAATTGCATTAAATGTGTAGATTGCTTTAGGTAGCATAGACATTGTCACAATATTTATTCTTCCAATCCAGGAGCATGGAACATTTTTCCATTTCTTTGTGTCTTCCTCAATTTCTTTCATGAGTACTTTATAGTTTTCTGTGTATAGATTCTTAGCCTCTTTGGTTAGGCTTATTCCTAGGTATCTTATAGTTTTGGGTGCAATTGTAAATGGATTGACTCCTTAATTTCTCTTTCTTCTGTCTTGTTGTTGGTGTAGAGAAATGCAACTGATTTCTGTGCATTGCTTTTATATCCTGACACTTTACTGAATTCCTGTACAAGTTCTAGCAGTTTTGGAGTGGAGTCTTTTGGGTTTTCCACATAGAGTATCATATCATCTGCAAAGAGTGATAGTTTGACTTCTTCTTTGCCGATTTGGGTGCCTTTAATTTCCTTTTGTTGTCTGATTGCTGAGGCTAGGACTTCTAGTACTATGTTGAATAGCAGTGGTGATAATGGACATCCCTGCCATGTTCCTGACCTTAGCGGAAAAGCTTTCAGTTTTTCTCCATTGAGAATGATATTTGCGGTGGGTTTTTCATAGATGGCTTTGATAATATTGAGGTATGTGCCCTCTATCCCTACACTTTGAAGAGTTTTGATCAGGAAGGGATGCTGTACTTTGTCAAATGCTTTTTCAGCATCTATGGAGAGTATCATATGGTTCCTGTTTTTTCTTTTATTAATGTGTTGTATCACATTGATTGATTTGCGGATGTTGAACCAACCTTGCAGCCCTGGAATAAATCCCACTTGGTCGTGGTGAATAATCCTTTTAATGTACTGTTGAATCCTATTGGCTAGTATATTGGTGAGAATTTTTGCATCTGTGTTCATCAAGGATATTGGCCTGTAGTTCTCTTTTTTGATGGGATCCTTGTCTGGTTTTGGGATCAAGGTGATGCTGGCCTCATAAAATGAGTTTGGAAGTTTTCCTTCCATTTCTATTTTTTGGAACAGTCTCAGGAGAATAGGAATTAGTTCTTCTTTAAATGTTTGGTAGAATTCCCTCGGGAAGCCGTCTGGCCCTGGGCTTTTGTTTGTTTGGAGATTTTTGATGACTGTTTCAATCTCCTTACTGGTTATGGGTCTGTTCAGGCTTTCTATTTCTTCCTGGTTCAGTTGTAGTAGTTCATATGTCTCTAGGAATGCATCCATTTCTTCCAGATTGTCAAATTTGTTGGCGTAGAGTTGCTCATAGTGTGTTCTTATAATTGTTTGTATTTCTTTGGTGTTAGTTGTGATCTCTCCTCTTTCATTCATGATTTTATTTATTTGGGTCCTTTCTCTTTTCTTTTTGATAAATCTGGCCAGAGGTTTATCGATCTTATTAATTCTTTCAAAGAACCAGCTCCTAGTTTCGTTGATT
Organism: Lontra canadensis; assembly: GCF_010015895.1. Taxonomy (NCBI): domain Eukaryota; kingdom Metazoa; phylum Chordata; class Mammalia; order Carnivora; family Mustelidae; genus Lontra; species Lontra canadensis. Next base: position 10,729,938 of record NW_022631001.1, read on the forward strand.
TGTTCTATTGTTGTTTTTTGGTTTCTATTTCATTGATTTCTGCTCTGATCTTTATGATTTCTCTTCTCCTGCTGGGTTTAGGGCTTCTTTCTTGTTCTTTCTCCAGCTCCTTTAGGTGTAGGGTTAGGTTGTGTACCTGAGACCTTTCTTGTTTCTTGAGAAAGGCTTGTACCACTATATATTTTCCTCTCAGGACTGCCTTTGTTGTGTCCCACAGATTTTGAACCATTGTGTTTTCATTATCATTTGTTTCCATGAATTTTTGCAAATCTTCTTTAATTTCCTCGTTTACCCATTCATTCTTTAGAAGGATGCTGTTTAGTCTCCATGTATTTGGGTTCTTTCCAAATTTCCTCTTGTGATTGAGTTCTAGCTTCAGAGCATTGTGGTCTGAAAATATGCAGGGAATGATCCCAGTCTTTTGATACCAGTTGAGACCTGATTTAGGACCGAGGATGTGATCTATTCTGGAGAATGTTCCATGGGCACTAGAGAAGAATGTGTATTCTGTTGCTTTGGGATGAAATGTTCTGAATAGATCTGTGATGTCCATCTGGTCCAGTGTGTCATTTAAGGCCTTTATTTCCTTGTTGATCTTTTGCTTGGATGATCTGTCCATTCCAGTGAGGGGAGTGTTAAAGTCCCCTACTACTATTGTATTATTGTTGATGTGTTTCTTTGATTTTGTTATTAATTGGTTTATATAGTTGGCTGCTCCCATGTTAGGGGCATAGATTTTTACAATTGTTAGATCTTCTTGTTGGACAGATCCTTTGAGTATGATATAGTGTCCTTGCTCATTTCTTGTTATCGTCTTTGGCTTAAAATCTAATTGATCTGATATAAGGATTGCCACTCCTGCTTTCTTCTGATGTCCATTAGCATGGTAAATTCTTTTCCACCCCCTCACTTTAAATCTGAAGGTGTCTTCGGGTTTAAAATGAGTTTCTTGTAGGCAACATATAGATGGGTTTTGTTTTTTTTTTCCATTCTGATACCCTGTGTCTTTTGGTTGGGGCATTTAGCCCATTAACATTCAGGGTAACTATTGAGAGATATGAATTTAGTGCCATTGTATTGCCTGTAAGGTGACTGTTATTGTATATTGTCTCTGTTTCTTTCTGATCTGTACTTTTAGGGTCTCTCTTTGCTTCGAGGACCCCTTTCAATACTTCCTGTAGAGCTGGCTTGGTGTTTGCAAATTCTTTCAGTTTTTATTTGTCCTGGAAGCTTTTAATCTCTCCTTCTATTTTCAATGATAGCCTAGCTGGATATAGTATTCTTGGCTGCATGTTTTTCTCGTTTAGTGCTTTGAATATATCATGCCAGCTCTTTCTGGCCTGCCAGGTCTCTGTGGATAAGTCTGCTGCCAATCTAATATTGTTACCATTGTATGTTACAGACTTCTTCTCCCGGGCTGCTTTCAGGATTTTCTCTTTGTCACTAAGACTTGTAAATTTTACTATTAGGTGACGGGGTGTGGACCTATTCTTATTGATTTTGAGGGGGGTTCTCTGAACCTCCTGGATTTTGATGCTTGTTCCCTTTGCCATATTGGGGAAATTCTCTCCAATAATTCTCTCCAATATACCTTCTGCTCCCCTCTCTCTTTCTTCTTCTGGAATCCCAGTTATTCTAATGTTGTTTCATCTTATGGTGTCACTTATCTCTCAAATTCTCCCCTCGTGGTCCAGTAGCTGTTTGTCCCTCTTTTGCTCAGCTTCTTTATTCTCTGTCATTTGGTCTTCTATATAGCTAATTCTTTCTTCTGCCTCATTTATTCTAGCAGTGAGAGCCTCCATTTTTGATTGCACCTCATTAATAGCTTTTTTTATTTCAACTTGGTTAGATTTTAGTTCTTTTATTTCTCCAGAAAGGGTTTTTATATCTCCCGAAAGGGTTTGTCTAATATCTTCCATGCCTTTTTTGAGCCTGGCTAGAACCTTGAGAATCATCATTCTGAACTCTAGATCTCACATATCACCAATGTCTGTATTGATTAGGTCCCTAGCCTTTCGTACTGCCTCTTGTTCTTTTTTTTGTGGTGAATTTTTCCGCCTTGTCGATTTGTCCAGATAGGAGTATATGAAGGAGCAAGTAAAATACTAAAAGGGTGGCAACAACCCCAGGAAAATATGCTTTAACCAAATCAGAAGAGATCCCAAATCGTGAGGGGGGAGAAAGGGGATAAAAAGAGGTTCAGAAAGAAAAAGAAAAAAAAAAAAAAAGAAAAGAAAAAAGAAAAAAGAAACAATTAAAAAAAAGAAAATGAAAAAGGAAAAAATATAAAAATGAAAAAATATATATATATTAGACAAGCTGGTTAAAAAACATTAAAAAAGAAAAGGGTAAAAGTTAAAAAAAAATTGGCAGAAGAAGAGAAAAAAAATTGAAAAAGAAAAAAAATTAAATTAACTGCAAGGCTAAAGAATCATGGGGAGAAAGCCATGAGTTCCATGCTTTGCTTTCTCCTCCTCTGGAATTCTGCTTCTCTCCTTGGTATTGAAACTGCACTCCTTGGTAGGTGAACTTGATCCTGGCTGGATTTCTTGTTGATCTTCTGGAGGAGGGGCCTATTGTAGTGATTCTCAAGTGTCTTTGCCCCAGGCGGAGTTGCACCGCCCTTACCAGGGGCTGGGCTGAGTAATCCGCTCGGGTTTGCTTTCGGGAGCTTTTGTTCTCTGAGCGCTTTCCGTAGAGTTCCGGAGGACAGGAATGAAGATGGCGGCCTCCCAGTCTCCGGCCCGGAGGAGCCGAGAGCCCTGGGCCCCACTCCTCAGTGTGCCCTCAGAGAACAGTGCCCAATTACTCCCGTCACCCTGGCCTCCAGCCACGCTCCGAGCTGACCAAGCCTGCGACCGGTTCAAGGTAACCCTGAGCTGAGAGTCACTCCTTGGCTCTGTCTCTGTAGCTGGCTTCCCCGTTCTAATACCTGCAAGCTCTGCGACACTCAGACACCCCCCATCCTTCTGTGACCCTGCGGGACCTGAGGCCACGCTGACCCCGCGTGGGGTTCACCCCGGTTGAGCCTCTGGAGCGATGTCCCTCAGCGGAACAGACTTTTAAAAGTCCTGATTTTGTGCTCCGTTGCTCTGCCGCTTGCCGGGAGCTGGCCCCTCCCCCCCGGGGTCTATCTTTCCTTCACTTTGGATTCACTTCTCCGCCAGTCCTACCTTTCAGAAAGTGGTTGATTTTCTGTTTCTAGAATTGCTGTTCTTCTTCTCTTCGATCTCCCGTTGGATTTGTAGGTGTTTGCAATCTTTAGATAAGCTATCTAGCTGATCTCCTGCTACCTGAAGTAGTCTCAGCCTGCTACTTCTCTGCCATCTTGACTCCTCCCCCAATACGATCTTTTTTATATTGCTTTTTCAGTGGTGTCTTTGGAAAAAAAATTCATTTGTAATATATTATGATACAGTATTGCTAAGATTAAATTTTTATGGTTGTCATCTAGTTTCTCAACAGTTTTCATTAAAATGTGTTAATTTAGATTCTCTTTAAATATCATAATAAAATAAAAATAAGTAAATATGCTGTTTAGTTAAAACTTTTTTTAGTTCTATCTTATTCATCTCTGTATCCTCAGATATTATTGGCACAGTACCAACACCTGGAAGATGAGAGAGGAAAAAAAAGAAGAAAGAAGGAAACAGTGATCATGATAATAAATTTCATTAAGCATCTGATGAATGTTTGTGCAATAGCATTTGGTGGTTTGTTGTTATTCAGGTCCTTTTTGAGGGAGAAAGAAATACTACTTCTTACAATTTTAGTGATAAACTGATGGTATTTATTAGACAATTACTTGGTCTTGGCTGCCATTGAAATGAGTAAGAAAAGTCACTCGGAAAAGTCTCTTATGTTTCTCTTGACTCAAGCATTTAACCAAAGGCAGTTGAAGAGCGAATAGTCAAATAACTAAAAACCACAAGTGGGTTAGTTATAATAAAATTGAAGAAAAAATGCTATGATCATAATTCTGTTTGTAATGTCCATATTCATAAAAAATGGCTAGAGAAGGAAAACAGTAGAAAAATGCTAACATTTCTTATTGAGGGCTGAGACTGAATATTTTTTCATTTGCTTCTTCCCGGAAGTGTGTTTATATTATTTTGATAAAGAAAAAATGTAACAAAAGAAAAATAAATTTCTAAGACTGCAAAGATAGATCAAGCCTTTGCAAAGAGGCTCTGTTTTAAAACACTTGCCAGTTTTATAAAATTGGACTCCAGAGTCAAAGCATTCAAGTTAGGAAGGAGTTAAAATCCAACAACTTCCTTAGCTTTTCTGACAGAATTGATAGTTATCATCCACTCCTATGAGTATTATCATATGTAAATAGCCCTATGTGCAGAATATACTGAGACTAGATGGTAAATCAAAAAGAACAGAAACATAGTGTAAATAAAAATCTGGTAAGGACAACCAACCTTGCCAAAGCACCATGTCCCAAATGTTCATCTAGCTCAAGTGGGTCTTCAGGGAGGATTCCTGGGCACTCAAGCAAATGGGTAAAAATATTCAGACAAACAGGGTGCCTGGTTGACTTAGTTGGTAGGGTATGCATCTCTTTATCTCAGGGTCATGAGTTCAAGCCACACGTTGGTGTGGAGCATACTTCAAACAAACAAACGAACAAAAATATCCAGAGGAGCAGAATCTGGAAGAACTCTGAGGCCATTCTAAGCTGATTCCCTTTTCTGACATGTCTCTAACTAATTCATAGGCTTGGATCCAAACCCAGGGTGAAGGCTCTAGAAAAAGATTATGGAGCAACCTGAACCAAGTGCTGTAGGGGGGGGATATAAGACACAACAAGGCTCTATTATGGTCATGAACCTACATGGACTATGTTGTGTGTGGTGTGGAGATGGGGTATGTGTGTGTGTGTGTGTGTGTGTGTGTGTAGTGGAGGGAAGGTGAAGAGGGAAGATAGGGAGAGTAGAGAAAGGATCACTGGAGATTATGCCAACTCAGGTTGAGAGGAATTAGGAAACTAAATCAAAAACAATAAGGTCTTTGCTTTCCCCCAGCTCACTTCTGCTCCACAAGTAAGTGAAACTATATAATTGACTCTCTCTGCTTGACTTATTTCACTCAGCATAATCTCCTCCAGTCCCGTCCATGTTGATACCAAAGCTGGGTATTCATCCTTTCTGATGGAGGCATAATACTCCATTGTATATATGGACCATATCTTCTTTATCCATTTGTCTGTTGAAGGGCATCTTGGCTCTTTCCACAGTTTGGCGACTGGCATTGCTGCTACGAACACTGGGGCACAGATGGCCCTTCTTTTCACTACATCTGTATCTTTCAGAGAAATTGGAGGGGGAGACAAACCATGAGAGACTGTGAACACTGAAACAAACCGAGGGTTTTGGAGGGAGAGGGGTGGCGGTTTGGGTGAGCCTGGTGGTGGGTATTAAGAAGGGCACGTATTGCATGGAGCACTGGATATGGTGCACAAACAATGAATCTTGGAACACTAAAAAAATAAAATAAATAAATAAAAATAAAATCTAGAATTTTTACTCAAAAAAAAAAAAAGTAAGGTCTTTGCTCTCTCAAAACAAAAGCCATTCTTCCTATTCAATTGAGTCACAATGCAGTGTCACTAAATAAGCATTTTTGCAGATTTAGGAAAAGGTTAAAGATAGAAATTGAGACCTGGAGAATGCGGGAATGTGGAATTAAAGCTGCCCTTTGTGCAGTAAGAACTTTGTTCTATCTGTCTTCCCAGCATCCTTGGGCAGCTGGAGACTAGACAGATACTATGAGGTGAGTCAGATGATACCATCAGAGGTCACCATGGGGGCTTGTGTTGGGGTGAGGGTGTGGTCAGTGGGAATTAAAAGGAACAGATAGATCAAAAGGAAGGAGTTAAGACAAGCTGTGTAGAATCAACAAGCTTTGCAGCAAACAATAGAAATCTGTGCGGGAAGGTGGTTCCTGAGTCTACATGCAAGTATTCATAACCTGGGGGCTTGTGCTCAGAAATGGGGCTCTGGTAGTTGGGAACTAGGTTCATTGATATAATTCACATTAGTTATAACAAAGAACTCCTAAATCTTAGCCACTTAACAGAACAGCACTTTATTTCTCAATCACAGTGGGGCTGGAAGCAGATCTAACAGCTTTCCTGAGAAGGAAACAGTGACTCAGGAAACTGGGGCACCAGATAATTTCTTCTGAACTTCCAGGCTGTGTTAAATAATTCCATGTTGTGTGACCTTAGCGCAGGGTTTTTCCTGTATCGTTATACCCAACCTGGCCTGTTGCATGGCTGTGAATTTTCTTCAGTTAGACTGTTAAACCTGGGAGGCAGCGTCTCTATCTTTAGTTTGTGCTGTTACACAAAAGTTATAAAGGAAGATCATATAGAAAACCAGTATAGGGAATTCACATGGATGGCAATGTTACTTATCACCAGTAGGAAAATAAGGTCAGAATTGGGGCAATCTACAAGTAGAGTTTATTGAGTGCCTACTATATGCCAGACAACGACAATTTGAGATACATTACCTCCATTTTTAAAAACTATGATTTAGTGACACTAAGTGATTTTTTCCCCAAGATCGCTCAGGAAACTAGCACCTGGAATTTATGTTCAGGTCTGTTTGATCCAAAGTTTGGGTGGTTTAATGGTAACTCATTTGCATGACTGGGATAGGTGTTTTAAAATCCCTGTTGCCTAGAAAGAGATCTTGTGCTCATCAGGAGGGTGTGGTCTCAGAGGTCTCACGGAGAGAACTATAGTTAGAGATCTACGCAGGTCTTTGTAAGAAAGACATAGACCTTGGGTCAACTTGCTCTTTGAGGCCAGTGAAATTTTATCTGTTTATCCTTCTGATGAAAATCAACTCTGGCATATTTGGTGTTAGAACTCTTGGATTGCAAGTAAAGAAATCCAGCTGGAGCTAACTAAAGCAAAACAGGGCAACAAATCATAATGGAACAAGGGAACATCATGGTGCTCAACAGGAAGAATGTGGCTGGGCCACAGGAAGAACTGGAATTTAGTTCTGGGAATAGAAACTATTAAGAACCCAGGCAGAAATTTTTCTCTCACCTTGATGTTTCTCTATACATGTTTCTTCTCTTTCTCTAAAGTTTGGTATCCTCTGCTCCCCCAACTTACAAAGCCATACATGTTGCTCTTAATTCTACTTATTTGTCATTAATTTTACAAAGCCAGAGAAAGACTATAAATAGGTCAGCTTTTATCAGGTGCCTACCCATGGACCAATAGACCTTTGCCAGAATGAGAACCAGTAATGAGCAGGAAGTAGTGAAACAAATCATAGTCTAAAAAACCCGACTTCTAGAAGAACTAATATGGACCGACTAAGAATGTATCTCTTGCAAGGGGAAGGCAATTAGGGTTCTTTCAAAGGAATCCAGTACATTGACCATCCCTACAGCTGGTAGCTGAGAAGAACATGGGATTTGGAGTCAAGCAGATCTGGATCTGAATAGTGTTTCATCAGTGCCTATAAACATGCATAAATCATTTTGGCTCTATTTAAAATAAACTCAGGTTTCTTTTTATAGGTAATATTGGCATTATAACTCTTAGTCTTCATGATTACTACAATGCTTGACAATAAAGTATATAAATAAATCACCCACAGTGGGTGCTAAAAGCTGATATTTGCCATTATTAATTCTTCTTGAATTTTCCTTTCTTTTGTATTTGCTATCCATATGAAAGTGAACATCATCTTCCAAAATCATATAGGGTTTTTTTTTTTAAGATTTTATTTATTCATTTAACACACACACACACAGAGAGAGAGGGAGAATACAAATGGGGAGCAGCAGGCAGAGGGAGAAGTAGGGCTCTGCGGGGATTCTGATGCAGGATATAGGACTCAATCCCAGGACCCTAGGATCATGACCTGAGCCAAACGCAGATGCATAACCAACTGAGCCACCCAGGTATCCCAAACATACAGGTTTTATAAAAACTTCAAAATCCAGTGAAATGGGAACCAGTGTGCTATGACTATTAACCACACAGGTTTCTTTATCACATCCAATCTTTTCACATTTTGTCTAATTTGGTAAACAACCCTGATTTATTTTCCAGTCTTGGATAGGTTTACTAGTGAAAGCTTTCCAATGTGTCACTGAAAAAAATTTAAGCATGAAACTGTCTGGAGACAGGACTTTGGAGTTTGTAAATTCCTTGTAGTTACAGTTTATCTTTTTCTAAGTGATTGGTGGCTAGTATTTTTGTCTTCTGTTCTTTTGATAGCTTCTTCAAGAATCTTGAGTTTCTAAACATCTCAGGAGACACCTTGGAATGAAAAGGAAATAAAGTCTCCAAACATCATATTTGTGGCTTTTTAACAAATCACCCTTGGCTTCAGGACTGTCAAAGTTCTGTTCCCAGGGTTCTACCTGCTTAAACATTTTCTAATATTATTGTTTATCTGACTTATTAAAGGCCTGTGTATCCAGGCGACTTTTCCCTGATTTCTCCAATGCTTTCTTTCCATCAGACTTGCGATGACACTCTGTTTTAGTGAAATTGATTATGGCTGCAAATGAATACATTTGTAGTTTTCAGTTTCTGCCATAAGGCCAGCCTCATCACAAAGTCACACTAAAAATAAACAGATCTACCCCAAAACCCTTCAAGAAGAGTGTACATCTTTATTGAGGGTCTTTTGAAGACATTGAGAAAGGGATTAGATGGTACATCAAACACAGAACTTTCTAAGAATCCCACTAGTCCATTATCATTATCCCTCAAATGTCAGGCTCCTTACAGGTGCACACATTTCTTCCCTTTTTTTTTTTTTTTTTTTTTTTAAACTCTTCCTCTGAGTCTCTACTTTCTGGGACTTGGCTCCCCCAGTCTGTATCCTCTTCTACCAGCTCACAAAACACAAGTTATTTTTATCAGAAACCACACTTTATAGAAAAGGAGGGAGAAGGGAATTGTGTTACTTATAGTTTAGTATTTTTCTCCTGTCTCATAACAATTGCCAGCATAATGCAAAGTGCAAAGATAAATGCCATATATTTTTTTTCCAATGGTATGGAGAAAAAATTATCAATATCAATAAAAATATCAATCTCTCAAGTTTATATATAATATGTATTATATATAACTTATTTATATATAACATATGTATTATATTTTTATCTCCATTTTATAAAGGAGATCAAAGTTCATGGGAACATGCTCAATGCACATAATTAGGAAGTAGCAACACATTGTGTACTAAATATTTCTATTTGGGAAGATTTTTTAACATATAAGTTTTCAGCTCCATACACTTCAAACCTTTTTCCTCCCTTATGCACATTTCTACCAAAGTTAGAATAAAATAGACATAATAGACACTTCAGTCATGTCACAAAGTTGAGTTTATTGGTGCCACGGACAGAGGGATATCTCTGCATCAGGAGAGCATACAATAAAGTAACTATAAATGAAAGTGAGCTACAAAAGTATTTACCATTAAACTCAAATCAAATGAATCCTCAACAAATTGTTGTCTTAGTCACATCTAAAAACACCTGATGCCACATTGATATCACAAGGAAGAATGGAGTAAGTTGTCTCAAGTGAGTGTGTATCTAACTTACTCTTGCATGTTTTTTAAAGCATATGATTCCTTAACGATATTATCAAACTGAATCAAACACTATATAAATAGAAACCAATGGAAAAAGGCAAAACAAAAACAAAAACAAAAAGGCATACCAAATGGACAAGAAATGAAACTGTTTAATTCGCAGATGGCATGATCATCTATGTAGAAACTTCTGAGGTGTATGCAAAAAAAAAAGAAAACAGCTAAAACTAGTAAGTGAATTTATATGAATCAACATATAAAAAATGACTAGCATTTCTTTTTTTTTAAAAGATTTTATTTGACAGAGATCACAAGCAGGCAGAGAGGCAGGCAGAGAGAGAGGGGGAAGCAGGCTCCCGCTGAGCAGAGATCCCGATGTGGGGCTTGATCCCAGGACCCTGGAATCATGACCTGAGCCGAAGGCAGAGGCTTTAACCCACTGAGCCACCCAGTTGTCCCCCAAATCACTAATATTTCTATAAAATAATGGAAAATTGAAACACAAAAGAAAAAATACAATTTGTTTTTAAGAGCATCAAAAACACAAAATCTTAGGGATAAATTTGAAGTGTGCAGGACCTCTGCAATGAGAACTAAAAAACATTGCTGAAATAAATTTAATGAGGCCTGAGAAAATGGAAAGATAGGGCACATTTGCTAATTGGAAGGCTGAAGACTTATGAAATATGAATTTTCCCCAAATCAATCTAATGGTTCAACTAGATCACAATCAAAATTGTAGCAAGCTTATTTTGTAGTGAAATTGACAAGCAGAGTCTAAAATTTATATGTAAATGCTAATAACCCACATTAGTCAAAGCAATTTTAAAAAGAAAAAAAAAACTTATACAACCTGTTTTAAAGACTTATTATAAAGCTCTTTTAGTCAAGACACATAATATTGGTAGAAAGATACATGGAAAATAATAGATAATATCCAAGATAGACTCATGTATATAGGGTAAATTTTGGACAAAGATGCCAATATAATTGAATAGGAATGTATTTTTAAAAAATGGGGCTAGAGGTGCACCTGGGCGGCTCAGTCAGTTAAACATCTGCCCTAGGCTCTGGTCATGATCCCCGCCTCCTGAGATCCAACCCTGTATCCTCCCTGATCAGCAGGGAGCCTGCTTCTCCCTCTCCCTCTGCCCCTCCCTCTACTAGCGCTCTCTTGTTCACTCTATCTCAAATCAATAAATAAATACATCTTTAAAAATAAATAAATAATGGTGCTAGAATAACTGAACATGTGGGTAAAAAATGAACATACCATGCAGAAAAGATGAAACTGAAATGGATGATAGACATGAACGTAAAATCTAAACTACAAAATCTAAAGAAGAAAATATATAAGAAATCCTTGAAAACTAAGAGTAGGCAATTATTTCTTATTTAACACACAAAAATTATAATTCCTTAGAATTGATAAATCAAACTTTAGCAAAACTTAAAATTTTGCTCTCCAAAAGACATGAAGAAAATGAAAAGGCAAGTATATGTTGTGAGAAAATATTTACAAAATGTGTATCTGGCAGAAGGCTTTTACCTACAATACATGAGGAACTCTCACAAAACAATAAGAAGAAAAACAAGCCAGTACAAAAATGGCCGAAAAGAAGCTAAACAAATCGCCAATAAGCGTATGAGTACTCAACTCCAGGGAAATGCAAACCAGGACCAAAATGAGATATTCATTAGAATGGCTACGTTTTGTTGTTGTTTGAATGTCAATAAACCAAATATTTGCAGGATATAGAACAACTGAAGCTCTTCTCTATTGCTGGTGCAAATGTAAAGTAATACAACCACTTTGGAAAACCGCTTGGCAATTTCTTATAAAGTTAAACATACATCTGTATGTTTATGTATGTATCTCTTGCAGAGCTAGGCATTTAACCAAGGGAATAAAAAAACATGTAAATATAGGGATTTATACTCAAATGTTCATAAAAGCTTTATTTGTAATAGTCCTAAACTGGGAATTAAAACCAATCTAAATATCAACCAGCAGGTGACTAGATTAAAAATGCAGTATATCTCTATGATGGATTACTATTCGGTAATTTAAAAGGACAAGTTGCTTATACACATAGTAATATGTAATAATCATGAAACTATTACACTGAATTATAGTAGTCAGGCACAGAAGAATATGATCCTACTCGTATTGTTTTTTTGTGTTTTTTTTTTGTTTTTGTTTTTGTTTTTAAAGATTTATTTATTTATTTGACAGACAGAAATCACAAGGAGGCAGAGAGGCAGGCAGAGAGAGAGGAGGAAGCAGGCTCCCCACCTAGCAGAGAGCATGATGCGGGGCTCCATCCCAGGACCCTGGGATCATGACCTGAGTGGAAGGCAGAGGCTTTAACCCACTGAGCCACCCAGGCGCCCCCCTACTTGTATTGTTTTTGAATAAAAAAGCTTATATTTGATATGGAAATATAAAAGTTTGCAAATAAGAAATTGCAAATTACTCTATCATGAGAGAAAGCGGGTAATTGATTGATTAGGACCAAGAATTGCAACAATTAACTGGGAATGGCACAGAAGAAATGGTTGGTGTGATGAAAATATTTTGTTGCTTGTGATAGTGATTGCATGACTAGATTAACTCTTACGGGGATGTGCACTTCAAATGGGTACGTTTTACTGAATGTAATGTCTCCCTCACTATGTTAAATAAGCAAATCTTATGTAGGAGTATGAAGCACTGGTCTGAAACGATGTGAAAGCCAGAGGAAATTCAATGAACTTTCTGAGCCTTGGGTTTTTTTCACTTACAATATGGATTAAATTCTACTTATTACATTGAAATAAATGATGCAGCATAAGCAAACTGTTTGTACTTAATAAGTGATCAATACTTGTCTGTTTTTTCCCCTTTAGGTTTTAAAAAATTATCACTCTTAACAATTTAAAATTTAAAATTTAAAAATTTAAAAATGATCACTCTTTTGGGCCTTTACAAAGTCTTGAATTAAAATAATCCTCTCAAATACTGTTCAGGAAAACAAAACAAAACAAAACAGCCCCAGCTACTTAACATGTCTAGTAACTAGGCATCAAACAGGCCCCTGCTTTAAAAGTTTTTAAACTTTTCAGAAAAATTTTCAAAAACCTTGTTTTTTAGTGATTTTATTGAGGGAGAATTGATGACGAACAACCAGCATCTATTTAAAGTATACAATTAGATAAACTTTTGGCAGCTGGTATACATGTCTAAACCACCACTGACATCAAACACAGGATATTTGCATCACCTCTGAGAGCTTCATTGGGCCCTTTGCAGTTCACCTTCCCACCATCTCGGTTCCTAGACAACTACTGGTCTGGTTTTTATCACCCTGGATCAACTTGCATTTTTAACTTGCATCTGAATTTTTATGTTAATATCACCATGTGTATATTCATTTTTGTCAAATTTCTTTTGTCCAGTACAATGATTTTGAGATTTATCAAAGTTTTTGGGTCTACTGGTGGTTTATTCCTTTGAATTGATGAGTAAGTTCCTCTAGAATCAATGTGTCATATTTTGGTTATCCCTTCATTCCTTGATGGATACTGGGGTTGTTTCTAATTTGGGGCTATTGTGACTAAAGCTGCTATAATACTCACGTGCCAGTCTTTGGTGTGGACAAATGTCTCATTTCCCTCAGTTGAGTAAGTAGGAGTGGAATATCTGAGGAGAAGCTCCTTGATTCTGAACTCTGTGGAGGGAAGCCAACAGAAAATGTTAAAGAATTTACAGTTAAATAACTGAGCCTGGGTCTGCCTCTTCTACACAAACAAATGTTGTGACTTAGAGAGCATTATAACCCTCTGTTTGGGTGCCACCCCCCCACCCTCAGACTACTTTGCTTTTTTCAATTCTCCTATGTCTCTTCACTCATTGTTAGGTTTTCTTTTGTACTTCCTCAGGGTTATCATTACGCATCGCCACCTGGGAGTTCTCTGCTTTCTCATCTATTGGACCTAATCTATTATTCGAAGGAATCCATACAGTGTGACCCAGTTAAGCTTGTTGTAAAGGACGCTGATACAAGGATGTGAAACTCAGTGAGGGCTTCCTGTTACCCAGGAGCAGGAACTCTGGGGATACCTTGTTTAGTTTCTTGAAGGACTTTGTTTTCTTTCTCTTTTCGGGATAACAGCGTTTGCTGACAAATATCCTGTGATAAACTACCGCGGATTGATTGTATTTACCTTAGTAGATACCATTGCTGGATTCAAGAATTTTAAGAGTTTAGTTTTACTTTGTGAAAAGCATTTTAAAAATCCTTGAATCGAGTTCTTCGGTATTTTGAATGGTTCTCATTCAAAAGCTCTAATAATTTTCAACATCATCTCCCCTTTTATTTATGGAATTTAAACCATTCTTTTACTTCTGGAATGTGTGTTTGTATTTACTGATGGGGTGAGGGATTATATATTTTGGAATATTCCTAAATATTTTGTTTTGGTGGGGTTGCGTACTGAAATGTTATTGAATGCTGGACATTTAGGGGAGCCATTAGTATGTTTCTTTTAAAACCAGTAAATATTTATCAAGCACTGACATGACAGTATGTACTTTCACATATAGCAAGGAGGAAAATAAGGCTTTTTATACTTTTTTTCTCAGCTCCTCAGGGCAGGAACACTAGTGTGGACGTCTTTTTGTCTACCCAGAATGCCTGTCCCATTAGAGAGCTACTTTTCCTCAGTCCTTCCTAGTCCTAAAGGGACCATCAGTCACAGAGCACTGTCTATCCACTGACCACAAGGTTACAGACAGGACTGGCCCAACATTGTAACCCATTTTATACTTCCTAGTGATTCCTCTAAGTAATGAACAAAGAAATGTTAAAAGAGTCCTTTAGTACATTTTACATATGAATGTTAAAAGACAAAGAGAAATGATTTTGTATCTGCATTGCTAAGGTTTAAAGATGTTAGCTTAGGGATGCCTATACAAAAAAAAGCATCAGGTCATCATTCATAGATCAGAGATCATTAGAGTCAAGGGAGAGAGTGAGTGAGCCTTGGTGGTATCATTAGTCTCGGAATATGAATGCATCTGTTATTTAAAGGACACGCTCAACAACCCCTATCCCCCAAATAAGCCTTGGTAGTTCTATTCCCTACTTCCCTAGGATTTGGTAAGTGACATTGTTGGCTACTCCTTAGCTCTGGAAATTTGGACTTAATTAATCTCTTCTTTCTGGAATGCTTTCCCTTGTCTTTTTAATACCAGCTGATATGTCACAGTTTCCTTGAAGATGTCCTTGATTTCTTTAGTTGGAGGAAGTTTCCACTTCTTTTTTAAATGATGAAAATTTGTATAGGTAAATTTTTATGTCCCTTGTTACCTTTCATTCAATACTAATTTACCTATGTTTTGTCTTCTGTTCAAAACCACATCACTTTGAAACTAGGGGTTGTTTGGTGACATCTGTAAATTTCTCTATAGTACATAGCACAATTTCATATGTATCACCTACCTTGAAACACTTTCCCTAACTTTCTAAAAACCAGGTGAAGGGGCGCCTGGGTGGCTTAGTGGGTTAAAGCCTCTGCCTTCAGCTCGGGTTGTGATCCAGCCCCGCTCAGGCTCTCTGCTCAGCAGGGAGCCTGCTTCCCCCTCTCTCTCTGCCTGCCTCTCTGCCTGCTTGTGATGTCTGTCTGTCAAACAAATAAATAAATAAATCTTTAAAAAACAAAACAAAACAGGTGAGGTAATTTTCTTTTGTGCTCTCAGAATACTTTGCATTTAATCAAATCATGGCACATTTTTTCATTGACCTGTCTCCTTTATTTCTTTATGACTTAATTGAGGACTTGAAATTTGTTGATGACCACTTTATATCCATAGCCTAATATAGTAGAAAGGAACATAATAAAGATTTAGTAAATATTTGTTGTATTGATGAATAAATGCAATGCAGTGTAATCCTGCATAAGAACCGCAAGACACTATTTACCATCTGATAATTTGTAAAATTAATTCCAATACTTATCTTTTCCGTAAAGTTTTAGGTCATGATGACAGGTGGATCTTGATGTGGAAAATTATTTGAATAACAAGTTAGGAAATTACAAAAAGTAGAATATGTCTTAGATGCCACCTTGTTGAGTCTCCTTGCTTAGCTAATGAGAGCACTGATGCCTTACAGTTGAGTGAAATACTCCATGTCACACAGTTCATTAAGGACAGATCTTCTCATTTCCTTTTCCATTGTTCCTTCTATTATACCATACAGCTTTTCATTTAGTATTGGATTATCTAATTTGGCAAAAGTACAGAGCAGTGATTTCAGATTTTTTTTTTTTCTCTCAATAAAGAGTGTTGGCGGGGGGTGGGGGTGCTGGGGGTGAGGGCTTCTGTGGACTTATGTCTCTTACCAGAGTGTCAAAGGGATAGAGTTAACCCACACAAAAATGCCTTTGATATACTCTTGTAAGGAACACCAAGGTTGCTGCTGTAGACAAATAAGACAGAATTTTATTTTAAGATAAGATAGAATCTCTAAATAACCATTTCATTTTAGTTTCGTTCTCATTAAATGTTTGTCTCTTCCCAAACAGTTTAGTTTTGTTTTATCTTCTTATTTCCATTCCTTACTTATTCCTAATTACAAATTCCTAAGTGTGTCTCAACTTCTATGTTGATTTTTGTTTCCAAAGTTTAAAAAAAAAAATTCTGACTGTATTTAGCCAGTTCATTTAATCTTTATTCTTTCGGTATTTTGTTTGTGTGTTTACTTTCCAATGTAATTTAAAGTCAGAAATTTTCATACCATTGATGTTTGTTGGAATTGCTTTATTGAGATTAAAGATCATTTGAGCTTTGGGTTTTACACATGGATCACCAGAGATTTTATTTTATTCACTCAGTCAACATGCATTAAGCAGACATTGAATTCTAAGCACCATGCTGCATCCTGGACATACATACAGTGTTGCACGAAACAAACATAATTCTTCTTCTTTGGTGCTTATCTCCTCAGGAAAACATTATATGTTGAAGTAATATTGAAAAAGATTAGCATTAAGGAAGGGCATAGGTGCATTTGAAACATAAAAAAGAAACCGTGGAAAGATTACTTGGGCAAGTAATGTTTAACCAGATATCAGTATACTGATAATGTTCAACCAGATAACATGAAAGCTTGATGAATACCTGGAGTTACACTTAGCAACTTATATAAACATATATGAAGTTTACAAACTGGACCAAATATTAAAGATGATTGTTCAAATTCCCAGAAGAGGGATGCCTGGGTGGCTCAGTTGTTAAGTGACTGCTTTCAGCTCAGGTCATAATCCCAGGGTCCTGGAATCGAGTCCCACATCTCTGGCTCAGTGGGAAGCCTGCTTCCTTCCCTCTCCCACTGCCACGCTTGTGTTCTCTCTCTTGCTCTCTCTCTGTCAAATAAATAAATAAAAATCTTAAAAATAAATAAATAAATAGGGCACCTAGGTGGCTCAGTGGTTTAAAGCCTCTGCCTTCACCTCAGGTCATGATCTCAGAGTCCTGGGATCGAGTCCCGCATCGGGCTCTCCGCTCAGCAGGGAGCCTGCTTCCTCCTCTCTCCCTCTCTGCCTGCCTTTCTGCCCTACTTGTGATCTCTGTCTGTCAAATAAATAAATAAAATCTTAAAAAAAAAAAAATCAAATAAATAAATAAATAAATTCCCAGAAGACATTACAAAAACAGAAGCCTGTTGAGTTTACTTTAAAAAAAAACTCTAGTCAAAAGGGCAAGAGGTGCAATTTTCTGGCAGGAGGCATTTTCTAACACCTACTATGGGTGCAGACAAGGACAGCAGAAAATTGCAGGCTTACTAGCTCAAGGTAGCAAACAATAGCGGTTATAACTAGAATAACAGGTGGAGATAACCTGATAGTGAGAGAATTTCAGGAGTAAACCTCCAAATTTTGACTATAAATTGCCCAAATACCAGGTTGATAGCTAGACCTCACCTATGAGGGAGGTCCTAGGCAGGGCTGACAAGAATGTGACCAGAGATCTGAGAATAATATACACTTTAAAGATTTGGCTAAAGATAAGATCTGTGTTTGCTGCTTTTTAAGCTGAGTGGATTCTCAACTCTGTGTAGATCAGAAAGCTGGTGTTTTGTTTTGTTTGAGATATTAGAGGGAAAGCCTAAGTTTGGCAGAGCACCTGAAAATTGGAGAGGAATTTAGAAGCAAGGAAACTACGGTTTGACTATGGTATAGCTAAGAGAGCATTTTCTCTGTGTTCGCCCTGTTTAGTTTGCTAAGTGTCTTACATCTGCAATTCCTAATGATCTATATTCAATTTTGCTGATTTTTTTTCTTTCTTAATTTCTTTAAAAGACTATGGTTATTTAAAGCTAAAACTATAACAGTGTATTCTGAAGTTTATAATGTATATAGATGAAATACATAAAACAACACAGTACCAGAATGAGGGAGTAAGTGGAAATGTACTATTAAAAGGTCCTGATATTTTTTTCATGCTGAAGAGAAATGACAACATATGGCAACTCAGATCTCAAGAAACTAATAAAGAACATCAAAGATGTTATATATGAGGTAAACATACAGTAAACAGAAAGAAGGTATCATGAGAAGAATGAAAACAAAGCAAACAAAAAAGCTAATGTAAATTCTTGAGATGAAACCATAAGTTTACTATGTGAGCTCAACAGTGAAATAGAGAAAACAGAAGATATAATGGGGGTAAATGATGTCTCTCAAGATATCTGGGATATTTTCAGCTAATTTTTCTGCAATAGAATAGTAAGTCTAGGAAATGCCCCATGTACACATGGTCAATTAATTTTCGACAAATAATGTCTTTTAAGCAGGTGATTCTAGAACAATAGATTCCATATGTAAAAAAATGAATATCTACTATCATCTCCTGCCACACACAAAATTATTTGGCATAAACAATAGACCTACATGTAAATGCTAAAATTATAGAATTTCCAAAGAAAGACATAGAAAAAAATTTAAAGACCTAGAATTGGGAAAAATTTCTTTCTTTTCTTTTCTTTTTAAAAAGATTTTATTTATTTATTTGACAGAGAGAGAGAAAGAGGGAGAGAGAACAGGCAAGCACAACCAGGGGAGAGGCAGGCCTAGGGAGAGGGAGAAGCAGACTCCCCAGTGAGCAGGAGCCCTATGCTCTATCCCAGGACCCTGAGATCACAACTCTTGAGCCAAAGTCAAGAGTCAGATGCTCAACCAACTGAGCCACCCAGGAACCCCTAGGGAAGAGTGTCTTAATCAGAATTATGAAGATCATAAACCATAATTAATTGAACTTTATAAAAATTAAAGCATTTGGTTACAAAGACACCATTAAGAAAGACACCATTAAGAAAATGAATCTGCAGAAGGAGCAGAATGAAAAAAAATATTTATTTTTATGTGAAAAATAATTTGTGAAAAATAATTTGAATCCAAATTATTTTTGGTCCAAATTATTTTTGGATCCAAATATATCCAAAAATAATTTGAATCCAAAAAAACAAATAAAAGAGGAAACACAACTTGAACACTTTAGAAAAGAAGCTATGTGAGTGACATAGATAATAAGCACATGGAAAGGTATTGAACATGTATGTCCATTAGGACTACTAAAAAACAAAAGACTGACAATAAAAAGTGTTGGCAAAGTTGTAGAAAACTGAACTTCATACACTGCTGTTGAAGATTTAAAATGGCATAACTACATTGGAATAAAATGTATCAGTTTCTTCTTGAGTTAAACTTCCATATACAATGTAACCCAGAAATTGTGCTCCTAGATATTTACCCAAGGCAAATGAAGATGAATATTTACACAGAGACTTGTACACAAATACTTACAGCAGTTTTATTCATTCTAGCCTAAACTTAAAAGCAAACCAAATGTCCATTAATAGGTAATGGATGAAAAAATGTCATGTTCTATCCATACCACAGAATACTACTAACAATAAAAAGAAATGACCTACTGATACATGGAAGAGCATTGATGAATCTCAAAAGTATTATGCTGGTCTGAAGAACAGGAACAGAAAAAATGATTAAATGTATATGATATATACATAAGTATATATGATACATACTATATATATTAAGTGATATATACTAAGCGATTAAATGTATATGAAATCCTAAAACAAACAAACATAGATTTATCTAAGGAATGAAAATTTGGCTTATCTTACAAAAATCAGTCAATGTGATACATCATATTAATAGGATAAAAATCAAAAGCACATGATACACCACAATAGACACAAAGAGCATTTGATAAAATCTAGTATTTCATCATGATAAAACATAGCACAAAACAAATCAAAACAATCCATCAACAGTTTTGGAATAAAGGGAACTATCTTAACCCAATTAAGGGCATCTACAACAAACTTACAACTAACATTACATGAAAGATAGAATGTTCTCTTCCTAAAATCAGAACCATGACAAAGTTGTCCAACCTGCCACTTTTTTTTTTCTTTCTTCTTTTCTTTTCTTTCTTTTTTTTTTTTTTTAAGCGAGAGAGTGAGGGCAGGGGAAAGGCAGAGGGAGAGAGAGAAAAAAAATCCTTACCAGGCCCCATGCTCAGTGCAGAGCCCAAAGTGGTGCTCGATCTCAGGATCCTGAGATCACAACTGGAGCCAAAGTCAAGAGTCAGACGTTCAACCAACTGAGCCACCCAGGCACCCCTGTCCTCCCATTTTTAATAAACATTAGGCTATTATGCTTTAGAGTTTCTAGTCAAGTAAAGTAACCAAGAAAATGAAATAAATGCATACAAACGCTAAAGGAAGAAGAAAATTATCACTTTTTGTAGATACATGATGAGATATGTAGAAAATCCTAAGGATCACACGTAAAAATTATTAGAGTTCAGGAAAAGTAGCATCATAAAAGTAGCATCATAAAAATAAAATACAGATAAGATTTACAAGGAAGTGTAACACTTATACATACTAGAAATTATAAAACTTTGTTGAAAGAAATTAAAGGAAATCTAAATAAATGGAAAGACATCCCATGTTCATGCATCAAAAGACAATATTATCAAGATGACAGTACTCCCCAATTCATTTACAAATTGTATGTGATCTCTACCAAATCCCAACTGTTTCTGTTTTTTTGTTTGTTTGGTTGGTTGGGTTTATTTATTTATTTTTTTTTTTTTTTTCCCCAAAAATGACAAGCTGATTAGAAAATTCACATAACAATTTAAGGGACATAGAGTAGCCCAGAAAATTTTGTAAAATAACAAAACTGGAGTACTCACATTTCCTGAATTCAAATCAAGATGGTGTGGACTGTCATAAGGATAGACGCATAGATAAATGGACTAGAACAGATAGTCCAGAAACAAATTTATGGGCAAATGATTTTCAACAAGAATGTCAAGAAAAATTAATAAGAAGATAATATTCTTTTCAACAAATGGCATAAAGACAGCTGAATATTCACATGCAAAAGAATAAAGTTGGTCCTCTTGCTTACACCATGTAAAAAATTTAACTTTAATGGATCACAGACAATTCTAATAGTTAAGGTTGTAGAACTCTTAAGGAAACAGGAGTAAATCTCCTTGACCTTGAATTAGACAATGGTTTTATGGGCATGATACCAAACACAAGTTTGGTGTCAAAATTTGTCAAGTGTCAAAATTTGTCAAGTGGCAAAAATGCATAAGAACATATATACATAAACCTATGTATGTGCATAAATTGGACTACAGTAAATTTTTGTAAATGTGCTAAAAATAATCTCATCAAGAACATGAAAAGACAGGTCTGTAGAAAATATTACTAAGTCATAAATCTGATATCACGGATGATAAAGGACTGATATCCAGAAAATATAAAGACATTTTATAACTCAATAAAAAGAAAACTAATCCAGCTAAAAATGAGCAAAGAAAATAGATATTTTCCAAGGAAGATACACAAATGACCAAGAGTCCCATGCAGAGACACTCTCCATTATTATGCATTAGAGAAAAGCAAATGAGGTATGACTTCACATTCAGCTGGATGACTATAGTAGTCAACAGATGACTATAATAGTCAAAAGACAACAATATGTTGACGAGGATATAGAGAAATTGCAGCCTTCATACTTTGCTGGTGGAAATGCAAAGTGGTGCAGTCACTTTGGAAAATACTTTAACAGTTACTCAAATGTTAAACATGTGGTAAATATATGACCCAACAAATTCACTATAGATATCTGCCATAAGTTTTGGGAAATTCACAGCCATGAATGTTCCAAATATTTTTTTCTGTTCTTTACTTTTTTCTCCTTCTGGTAGTCCCCTTACATGAACATTAATACATTTGTTATTGTCCCACAAGTTGTGAATATGGTGTTCTGTTTCTTTCCCTCTTTCTTTTTCTCTTGGCATTTCAGTTTTGGAAGTCTCTTTCAACATTTCTTCAAGTTCACGGATTCTCCCTTTGACCGTGTCCAGTATATTAATCAGTTCACCAAAGACATTCTTGTTTTTTGCTACAGTGTTTTTTATTTCCAGCATTTCCTCTTGATCCTCAGATATTTTTTCATTTCTCTCTTTACACTGCCCATCTGTTCTTGCGTGCTGTCTACTTTATTCATTAGCGCGCTCAGTAATCTACCACAGTTGTTTTAAATTTCCAATCTGGTCATTCCAATAGCCCTCCGTGCCTTATCTGAGTCTACTTCTGATGCTTGCTCTGTCTTTTCACTCTGAGTTTTTTGTCTGTTGATGTGACATGATATGCTGGGTAAAAGGAACGGGGCGAAATAACCTTTCCTATGAGGGTTTACGCGCGTCTAGTCCTAGCGAAGGATTAGGCTGTTTACTGTTTGCTCTGGCTGTATATGTCAGAAGCCAAAATGTCCAGTTTATTGTCCCCTTATTATCTTTGGGTTTCCCTAGTGAATTCCTAAATACAAGCTGAGGCCTGCACTTCTTTCAGCTATGTCCCTCCGTTGTAGTTACACTGCAACCCTTTTGATATTGTGGTAAGGTGTAGGGAGAGGGTAAGCATTCCACAGCCTGTGATTTGGTCTTTCAGAGAGCTTGTGCCCCAGGCTGTGACTTTCACAAGTGCTTCTCAGTCCCTGTTATGCGTAGTTGCGACTAGAAGGCTATAAAGGACTAGAGCTGGTTATTTTCCTTCCTTGAGTGGAAGTGTGGAGCCGGTGGCTGTTGGGTATTTCCCTTCCCTATCCATCCTAGGCTGTTTTGGCTCTGGTAAAATCCCAGTTGGTTAGGCTCTGGTAAAATGATTTCTTTTGAGAACAGGTCTCCTTAAGAACAGAATTCTCTGGGGTATTTAAAAAAGGCTGCTTTGCCCCTCCCCCTGCTGCAAGTAGGAGAGTGGTTTTCCATGGTCTTCACCAAGAGAAGATGTCAGGATTCTGGAGGTAAAATTTACAAAAGTTCAGGGCACTTCCTTTAAGACTAGGACCTCCAGAAGTTTTAAACTTTCAAATTTGCCCACAGTGAGGCTTGGGTTTCCGCTTCACTAAACTGTGATTCTCTGTATCTGCCTGCCTGTCTCTCCAACTGTGGAGGCTGTGTTCTGCCCTGTGACCTCGGTTCTGTGATGCAGCCAAGAAGAATTGTTGGTTTTCATTTTGTTCAGCTTTTTCCTTGTGTGGATGGAAGTGATGGCTTCCAAACTCCTTATGTGGGGGACAGGAAACTGGAGGTCCCACTCCAGGTGTATAGGTGAAGAGAAACTAGAACATGTCTACACAAAAATGTATGCATAAATGTTTACAGCAGCATTATTATCCATAAAAGTAAAAAAGTGGAAACAACTCCGATGTCTGACAAATAATGAATCGGTCAATAAGATGTGGTACCTCTGCGCAGTGGAATATTTGACAATTAGAAGTGGAGTATTGGGGGGATGAGTTTTTATTAGGCTGAGTGAAAGAAGACTATCCCTCCCCCCCCCAAAAAAACATATAGCATACGATTCCGCTTAGCTGAAATGTGCAGACTGGGCAAAAAGTAAACTAGTGTTTATTGAGGGCTGGGGATGGGAATGCCAGGGGGAAAGAGTGGAGATGGGCAGTAACTGCTAATGCATAAGGGGTTTCTTTTTGAAGTGATGAAAATGTCCTAAAGTTAGAATGTGGTATTAGTGGCACAACTCTGAACATGCTAAAGACATTAAACTGAACACCTGTAACAGCTGAATTTTATAGTGTGTGAATCATATTCAATAAAGATGTAAAATTTGAAAAGGGCAAAGAAAAGTTTAATGATTTCCTAGAATAGACAGAGGATTGACTACAAAGAGATGGGAGGAAACTTACGAAGGTGCTATAAATATCCTACAACTATTACCTTGGAATCCTAATTGTGGTGATCGTTGGAGGGGTATATACATTTATCAGAACTCACTAAATCATATTATTAGAATGGATGCAGTTTATTGAACATAAATTATATCCCAATAAATTTAGTGTTTAAAAAGTCATCAGTAGCAGGAAAAAAGTTGAAGAGTTGACAGGGATATGGATTTCTATCATGGTTTATTCAGTGTTCTTGGGTGGATTAGTTACTCACACTAGACTTGTTCTCTCCTCTGTAAAATGAGAGTAACAGTATATCCATCATAGATTTGTTTTGATGATTAAATAAAATCGAATTTCAACAGTGCCTTATTTATGTCGAATAGGAGGGACTTATAATTTGTATTTTTCACCCTAAGAATGTCAATTTTTATTTCGGGACAATGTTATTTATTTATTTATTTATTTATTTATTTAATATGCTTCTTTGTTTTTGTTTTGTTTTGTTTTTAAGTTTGTTTGAATTTATTTAAATTATGGCTAGTTAACATACAATGTATTATTAGATTCAGATGTGCAATATAGTAGTGATTAACACTTCCATACAATACCCAGGGTTCATCACAACAACTGCACTCCTTAGTCCTCATCACCTGTTTATTTATTATTTTTTTAAAGATTTTATTTACTTATTCGACAGATAGAGATCACAAGTAGGCAGAGAGGCAGGCACAGAGAGAGGAGGAAGCAGGCTTCCTGCTGAGCAGAGAGCCTGATGTGGGGCTCGATTCCAGAATCCTGAGATCATGACCTGAGCTGAAGGCAGAGGCTTTAACCCACTGAGCCACCCAGGCACCCCCCATCACCTGTTTAATCCATCCTCCCATCCACCTCCCCTCTAGTAAAGAGGACAATTTATTTTTAACTAATGTCGAAGTAATTGCAAAAATTAAATCTTTAATCAGACATTTTATGTACAGTGATGGATATTAACTAGACTTATTGCAATGCCATATACACAAATATTGAATCTTTACCTTGTACATCTGAAGCTAATATAATGTTACATGTCAGCTATATCTCAGTAAAAAAATCAGAGGTTCTGACTTAAAATGAATTTCTTTAATGACTGAAAATATGGAATTTTCCTACCTACCATCATAAACCCAGTATTCTTCAGAGAATATGTAATTGAGGTATTTAAGCCTTCAGCACACAGTGATACTCTTTTTTAAAAAAATTTTATTAATTTGATGGGGCGCCTGGGTGGCTCAGTTGGTTACGCAACTACCTTCGGCTCAGGTCATGATCCTGGAGTCCTAGGATCGAGTCCCACATCGGGCTCCTGGCTTGACAGGGAGTCTACTTCTCCCTCTGACCTCTTCCCTCTCATGCTCTCTTTCTCTCTCTCTCTCACAAATAAATAAATAAAATCTTTAAAAAATTTTTATTCATTTGAGAGAGAGAACACAAGAAGGAGGTGGGGGAGGGGCAAAGAGAGAGTGAGAAGCAGACTTCCTGCTGAGGAGGGAGCCAGACGTGGGGCTCAATCACAGGACCCTGGGATCATGACCTGAGCCAAAGGCACACGCTTAACCACTTTAGCCACCCAGACGCCCCGGCAGTGATATTCTTCCCAAAAAGACATTGTATATTCCCTATATGCGGTCAGTAATGAATTTCCTTTTTTTTTTTTTTTTTTTAGATTTATTTATTTATTTTAGGGGAGAGAGAGAGAGAGAGAGAGAGAGTGTGCGCGTACATGTTGGGGAGGGGCAAAAGAAGAGGGAGAGAGAGAGAGAAGCAGACTCCCTGCTGAGCAAAGAGCCTAATGGGAAGCTCAATCTCCTGACCCTAAGATAGTGACCTGAGCCAAAATCAAGAGTCAGGCCCTCAGCCTACTGGCTACGCAGGCACCCCGACTAATGAATTTCTTTTTTAAGATTTTATTTATTTATTTATGAGAGACAGACAGAGAGAGACAGAGGCAGAGGGAGAAGTAGCCCTGATCCTCACCCCCCCAGAGAGCCCAATTTGGGACTCAATCCCAAGACCCCAGGACCCCAGGACCTTGAGCCGAAGGCTTAACCATCTGAGCCACCCAGGTGCCCTGACTAATGAATTTCTTAATGAAATCAGTCATATTGAAACTTTACAGCCAAGTTTGAATACCACTAATATGAATCTTTATGTTGGGGGATTTATAAAGCCTTCAGCTTTTTGGATAATGAGACATGCCCTGTCTGGTATCTTTATCGATGATAAATATGTGGTACCACGTATACCTTATATATCACTAAACTGCCAGCCTATGTTTTGGAGTCAGTCATTTGTACTTATTGCAGGGAATACTCTAAGGTTTTTAGGTTCTCTTGAAATAACACTCTGAACATTATAGTTTCTGAGATCCATGTGACCTGTGAATAATCAATATCACCTAAGTAGTATTACTTGCCATTAGGATTCTTAGACATTACTGAAGCAGTTCTTAACTTTTCCAAGTTAGAAGCTGAGATAAGGAAGCTATGAGCTCTCTTAAAAGGTACTTAGACATAGTTGAAATATTTGCTCACAATTTCAGGAAGTTTATGAACTTTGAACTTTGTGAAGCTAATCCATGCCCCAAAGGTTAAAAAATTCTCTTATAAAGCAATTTGAGCATCATTTTCTCCAAAGATAGCCCTTATTTGGACAAAATTTATACTTCATATTCTTAAATCTATTGGCACATTTATATGTAATAATCCAAAACCTGAACAGAATTTTTTTTGCCCATTCTCTTTTATTTTCCAAGTACTTAAAACTATTATTTAATAATATCCCCTAGAATTTATCTTGTATCTCTACTAAATGCACAGATTGATAATTCACAGAATATACTCTTTATGCATGTGAAGACCATACTTTTTCCCTTCTCTAATCTTTTGGCAGATCTTTCATTCTCCAAGATTCTTTAAGGACAATTGGCAATTACTTAACATATTCATCTGCTGGTTTCCTCTGTTTTCTCTAATTAATAATTTGTCCAGGTTGGGAAGGTCTAAATATATTTAGAGCAGAATTTATTTGTTATTATTTAGAATTTATTTAAATTCTTCTCATTTGTGCTTAAACCTATACACAAGTAAGTTTACAGATCAGCAGGAGGATAGTTTCCCTAAACAGAAATTTTTAATGTCTAAAAAAATATATATCCGCATTTCTTTGCAGGCTAACTTTTTTTTTTTATTAAACTGACTGCATTGCAAAAATTACTTGGCTCATGCTTGAAAAATTGTATTATAAACAGATCCCTTCATGTCTGGCATGTCATTACAAAGTGTCACTGGCTAGAGAGTTTCTCATTATTTTGAATTTTTGTTTTATGTTTGTTTTTCAGTGAGATTTAAAGTCAAGGTTTTCATGGACCCAGTAAGTCAAGACACAATTCTGTTGGAATTCTTTCTATGAGTGTAGTAATATTAGAACAAAGAGTTTTAAAGAGTTTCACAAATGTTCCTCCAAAGATTTCAATTAAATAATTCACTTATTCAACATCTTTTCAATGCCGAGTATGTTCCAAGCACTCTGCTAGACACTGGTCCTCCAGTAAAGGACAGAATCGTACACTGACATTTGCTTACTATCCAGAGTGGTAGTGTAGGGGCTTATATACAAACCAGTAACTGCAAGTCTGATGAATGGGAAGGAATCCCGGACAATCTTTTTTTAAAGATTTTATTTATTTATTTGACAGACAGAGATCTCAAGTAGGTAGAGAGTCACACAGAGAGGTGGGGAGGGGAAGCAGGCTCCCCACTGAGCAGAGAGCCCGATTCAGGGCTCAATCCCAGGACCCTGAGATCATGACCTAAGCTGAAAACAAAGCTTTAACCCACTGAGCCACCCAGGTGCCCCAATCCAGGACAATTTGGAAGCAAATGGCAAGTTAGGGAAGAATTAACTGATCACGGGGTGTTTACCCTGAGATGAAGATGAACATACCAGTTTAAACAAGAGGGAACAATGACATATTTAAGGAACTCTTATATCAAGTAAAACATTTCTTAAAAAGTGCTCTATTGAAAAAAAAATGCTCTATTGAACTCAGGATCAAGCTTAGCTGTACAAACACCTACTAATTATATTTACAATCTCCAGACAGAGAAGACAGTAATCCTGGTTAGAACGTGTTCCTTTAACATGTTCGTAAGTTCAGTAAATTGTGATGACCTTAGGAGGAGTAGGCTCTGTTTGGAAACAAGTCTGGAGTATAATGGACAGAACGAAAAATCTGATGAGTTCTTCTCTTTAGAACTCTTTACTTTGCCCAGATAAGTGCAAGCCTTGGAGAACATGCAACCCGGAAAATAGTCTAAGTGGCTCTAAATCTTGAACTGCACTCCAGAGAATCAATTTTTCAGAAGGTTCTACTCCAGTTTCAGAAGTTGGCCAAATTCAGCATTATTTGAAAGAACACTTAGGCTGTCTTCTGATACACAGGTGTTTGTAAACAGGATCCTATCTTTGTCATCAGAGTATCTGTTTGTAACTAGATAGCCCAAAAAGGACTCGTCTTAATTTGTGAAATTTATACCAGGAAAATCTTCCCCAATATTGTGCATTAAAAAGCTATAGGAACCCCGAAAGAAAATATCAGCGTTGCTGCAAACTAACATAACACAAATAATTATTTCTAGAAAAAAATGTCAACTAGTCCAAAAATGTTTATCTGGAACCGCTGAAGTAGCAGTAGCAGGATTGTGTTAAATTTAGGAGCGATTTCATCTTAGATATTAAAGAGAGTGGGCTACAAACCCAAAGGGAGGTGATCACTTTTAGATATGTTTTGGGCATGGACAAAATCCTGGAGTCGAATTTTCACAAATTCAGCATTTCCGGGATCCAAGCCAGGATTTCTCAAGTAATATGCATAAGGAACATGTAAGCTAGATGCACCTTACTGCTAAGATGGAAAAATGATGCCTGTTCAGAAAAAGTTATCAAACATTTTAGGTTTATAGAAAGTTCTTGTCTATTTCATTTTGTCTGAATTTTTCTTAAACCATTGCTGTCTGCTCTAATGCATCAACATTACAGTCAAGTATAAAATGATGCCTGATTAGTACAAAAGTACATGGCTTGCTAGTAATTGCTAAAATAATCTTTCGTGTTCCTGCGTAAGAAATATTGTCACTTTGGGGCACTTTCCCATTGGCATAATTTTGGAAAAGCATGGATCTGGAGCTGTAGTAGTCTCACTCTATCACACTCAGTGAGGCAAAATGTGATCTCCAGAATATGGAAAAACATTTTGAGGGCTTCCTCTTTTGACCTAGAGTGAGTTTGCCTATCTTCATTTTAGGCAACAAGAATATGGCCTGGGACAGTTTTTAATCTCTAAATAGCAAACATAGATTTTGCTCTGCATGAGTCCTAAGGAATTTGTTTTCATCCTAACAAGCGGCCCAAATTGTCACTCTGTGTAAAATCTGAATGAGGATACCTCCTGGGCTAAGTCTGAGGGTGTGATCACTTTGGCAAACCTGGCCATCTCTGTCCTGGCCAAAGGCCCAACAGGTGCGTAGCACAGTGCCCCTTCCATGCCTTCTCACTAAACCAAGATCTAACTTCTTCAAAAGAATCCACTTCCTAGGAGGAAAGCTGGGATCTGTCTCTTTATTTACCGCTCCGTGGGCTCCACCTATCTTATTACAGGAGGTTGTGCCTCTTTCTACTACTAACCACCCTCCAGGTCATCTCATTGACTTGTGAAGCCTCAAGTGCCCGGCTTCAAGGAGGTAGAGAAGTGTGAGTTGATGGTGTCCATCTTTACATGGAGTGACCTTGAAGTTCAGGTGGTTAAAATTAAGAGATACAGACACATTGGTGCTTTAGCTCTCCCTCCAAACCCTCAATGACAGATGTGCCCTTAGGCAGGTAACGGAACTTGCTAAATCCGTCATGGTTCACTTCCTGTCCCAGTGGCTTCTCTCTGTACCTGTTCAAGGCTGACTCTGACTGATGCTTTGTTTCCTCAGTTTAAATTCAACTACAACATTCTGGAGGCCCTGATGGCTCCTTCTGGTGGTTTGCGCACTTCATTTCCTGAATCATTATGCATTTGTTTTACAGTTGCTATTCATTTGCGTGGTGCATACTTCTCCATGGCTCCCCATTTTTATTTTCATCTAATGCAAGTTGGGTCTCCTAGCTAGGCAGAGCCAGCACTAGACAGAAGCATTTGTCTGCTTTGTCATTCCAGACAATTGCTGCCCCTACAAGTACCATGACAAATGGCCGCTGGGGCAGGGCAAGGCAGGCAGCGCAGAATGGTCCCTGACAGTCTATGAGATTGCCCTTTTGTTTCTATGAAGTCAATTTTTATTCCAGATTGAGACGATTTTCAATTAATTGTGCGAGTTAATGTCTAAGAGACACTATCTGTTATATTAGTAATCAAGATATATTGTGTCTTTTGTACTTCCATTATCTTTTGGCCATGTAATTCTGTTGGAAGAAAGAAAGTAATTAGGTTTGCTCAGAGTGATTTATTTCTTACAAATCTATTCTACTTATTGTTTCTGATTCTATTATTTCTTTTCTTGAGGAACAGAATCATGGCACTCATGATTTTCAAAAAATAAAAGCAGTATAAGACATATTTTCAGAAAGTCCTCAGTGACATGCCCTGAATTTGGATCTGAATTATACTTCCCGAATAAAGTGAAAACACTTAGTATTTCCCCTTTGCTGAATCTTTCTGTCTGGGGGGTTGTGTAGTACAGTGGAAATCCTATGCCATCCTTCAACCCTGGGTTTAAATAGTAACTCTGTTACTTTGTTGCTTTGTGAATTTGGCAAGTGGCTTAACCAGACATAGCTTCAATTTTTCAGTCCGTAAAATGGGGTTTCTAATTGCTGTCTTACAGAATATTGGGGGTATTATATAGTACAACATCTTTAATAGGCCTGGTATAGTATCTGGTAGACTGTTGATGTTAGTTTCAGGAACTATCTCTGTGACTTCACCCTCATCATTCTTTCCAAAGAAATGTCTCACATGGGCAATCTCTGGTCAATTCTGAGAGTATGGGAATCTATGTCATTTGTCAAATGACTGTGTCTTATTTCAATGATTAGAACCTGGCACAGTCCTGAGCATATTACAAACATGGTAAGATTGGGTTTGTTTTTTGGTTTTTGTTTTTTTTTTTTTCCAAAATATAACTGCCTCTGTTTTCTCAACATGAGTCATCTTAGACTAAACTAAAAATGGGTCAGAGATGATGATGATTACTGTTACCATCAGGTGTACTGGTAAGCTCTCAACAATGAGTACATTTGTGATCTGGGCTGTCTGCCCACAGGGCAGACAGAGAGCAGCACTTTTTAAAGGGTTAGCACTCATTTATAGGACACATCACATCCACACAGACCTACTAAGTGTGGGACATTGGGTAAGTCACTTCTGGAGCCTCAATTTGTTCTAAATAATGGTTTGGATCGGTGGCCTCTATCACTGTGTGGTATTAAGATTGTTATGTCTAAAGGATCCTGACGGTTTTAAGAAGGTTAATTAGTATACCAATAGTTACTGCATTCTGCCATTTAAAAAAAAACATGTTTATTTGATCTTCCTGGGCGTATATATTCTAAATGAATAAGTGCTTAGTATAAAAATATATTTCCTTCAGTATAAACTGTGAAGGCAGATACAGGTTTAAGTGAGAGAGAATGCTTAACTATTTGGATTTTACTTCCAAATTGTTTAGGTTCTTTGACTTTTGAATTAAACTGTGATTTTTATAAGAAATCCCTTCTTTGTTAGTAAAGTTCCATCTTGGATATCCTTAGGGGGAAAATAATTCCCTCTGGAAGCTTACTTCTACTGAACTTAACCAAGAATTTGTTAGTATTTGCCATCTGGAAAGTACTAAGCTGGACATGCAGAAAACCAGAGAAGAGTAAATGAAAGTAAGTACAAAAAAGCAGAATATTACACAAGTAACTTCCTAAAATGAGGTAATCCCATGCACTTAGGACACCAAATTGCAGCAAGGCATAGATTTGAGAATGACTTTCAACAGAAAGTTACTTATATGCCTACACACACACACACACACACACACACAAACACACACACACACAATCTTCTTGATCTATGTATATCATATATGTATATGTGCATCATTTTATTATTTATTTTATGTATTATTATCTATTATACATAATATGATTTTGTATTATGATATATTTCATATATATTATATACAATTTTCCCCTGCTATCCAAAAGCAGAATGTTTCTATGAAAAGTGTAAACCAAAATGGTTTACCATAAACAAACAATTAGTATTCATTTATATGGAAAATTTTTTGAGCATTCCTAGACCCAAAAATAACCTCTCTTCGGCTTTTCTGAGACCTTAGGACACATCTTGGATGCACAGACTAAATTGAGATAAAGCGCAGATGCTCACAGACACAGCTTGGTGCTGAGATGCTGAGCACAGCTCCCTGGGAAGGAGCTCAGGGGTGCCACTCTCACTGCTCGGGTCAGGCACTGCCTCTATAATGTCTCACTGCAAAACAAATGCTCCGCGCTATTTTTACCCTCCCCCCACTTTTTTTTCCTAAAAGTAAAAGTCCTCTTCAGATTACTGCCAGTTAGCAGAAACAGGCATGAACATAGGTCTTCTGTAAAAGTGAAGTGGCATAGCGTGAACTTTTGCAAAGTGGGGGATACCCATACATACAGACGTGTGCACAGATGCATCGCCCTTATTGAGGTATAGCCACAGAAGTTGACCTGCACAAAATGCAGTTATTTAAAGGGCACAGGGGCACCTGAGTGGCTCAGTGGGTTAAGCTTCTGCCTTCAGCTCAAGTCGTGATCAAGAGTTCTGGGATGGAGCCCCACCTTGGACTCCCTGCTCAGCAAAGCTTGTTTCTCCCTCTGCCCCTCACCCTGCTTGTGCTCTCTCTCTCTCTCTCTCTCTCTCTCTCAAGTTAATAAAATGTAAAAATAAAAAAAGGGTACAATTTGATAAATTTTGACATATGAATACATCCATAAAATCATCACCACAGTTAGGATAATGAATATATCTGTTGCTGCCAGAGTGTCCCTTAATGTCCTCCCTTCTAGATGCAACCCCTTGCTGTAATTCCTCCCGCTTTCTTCTATATAGAATATAGCTTGTATTTTCTAGATGTTTGTAAAAATCAAATCATGCAGTGCATGTTCTTTTATGTCTGATTTTTCTCAGAATAATTATTTTGAGATTCATACATGTTGTAGTACATATATCACTGTAATATTGAGTTGCAGTGTTGAGAGAGAATGCCAATTTCTTATTCCTGATCTTGGGATGAAAGCAGGCTTTTACCATCAAGTATGAGGTCTGTTGTAAGAGACCTCATACAACATGTAGTATGTTCTCTATGCAGTTGAGGGAGTTACTTTTAATTCCTAGTTTTCTTCAGTTTTTATCAGATATATAAGTATGATTTTGTTAAATGTTTTTTCTGCATTTGATATTGAGATTATCACTACTGATTGACACTTGTTATTGAGATTGTATTTTTTCTGTCCTAATTTTTTATGGTGGTCAACGTATTTATTTTTAAATGTGCACAGACTTTGTGTTACATGGATAAAAGAGGTCATTTAATAATGATAAATATGTAGTTCATTTAATAATGATATATATGTAGTTCATTCCTTTTTATTGGTGAACAGTATTGCATTGTATGGCTATTTCAGTTTCCACAAAAGTATGTATTGATTTCTTAGTATCACTGATAGATTTTTTAATTCTTAGACACCCTGATAGGCATATTTCTTTATAGGTAGTATTTCATTATAGTTTTAATTTACTTTTTCTTAATGACTAATAGTGTTTAATATGTTTTCCTATGCTTATTTGCTAACCATATAAATTCTTTGGTTAAGCATCTCTGTATTTTTCATTGAAATATTTTGTTCCTTATCATTAAGGTTTGAACATCTTTTATATATTTCAGATACAAGTCCTCTTCAGATAAATTTTCTCCAAGTCTGTGGCTTATTTCATTCTCTTAACAGTGTCTTTTGAAGAACAGATTTATTTTTATCTTGATGGACTCTAATTTATCACTTCTTCCTTTTATAGATCATGATTTTAGTGTCATATTTTAAAAATTTTTGCCTAGCCAAGGTTATACAGTCTTTTTTCCTATAT
Organism: Lontra canadensis; assembly: GCF_010015895.1. NCBI lineage: Eukaryota > Metazoa > Chordata > Mammalia > Carnivora > Mustelidae > Lontra > Lontra canadensis. The sequence goes on from NW_022631001.1 coordinate 10,764,015, forward strand.
TTACTTCCAGGAGTTGTAACTGTAGATTTTAATTTAGGTCTCAAATATATTTTGAATTAATATTTGCATAATGGTGGAAAATATAGATGGAAATTTCCCTTCCTCATCCTTCCTTCCTTCCTTCCTTCCTTTCCTCCTTCCTTCTTAATTGATGGATTGTATGGTAAGAGTATGTTTAATTTTATAAGAAATCACCTGTCTTCCAAAGTAGCTGCACCATTTTGCATTCTCACTAGCAATGAATGAGAGTTTCTGTTGCTCCACGTCTTCACCAACATTTGGTGTTGTCAGTGTTCTGCATTTGGCCATTCTAATAGGTATGTAATGATATCTCATTTTAATTTGCTTTTTCTTAATGACATATGATGTGGAGTTTTTGTTCATATGCTTCTTTATCATCTATGTATCTTCTTTGGTGAGGTGTCAGTTAAAGGTTTTGGGCATGTTTTGTTTAAGTTGTTTGTTTTCTTGATGTGTTCTAAGAGTTCTTTGCGTATTTTGGGTAATGATCCTTTATCAGAAGTGTCTTCTACAACTATTTTCTCCCTGTGAAAGATTTGTCTTCTCATTCTTTTGTTACTGTTTTTTGCAGATCAGCAGTTTTAAATTTTAATGAACTTCAACTGTCAGTATTTCTTTCATCAATTATGCCTTTGGTGTTGTATTTATAATACTCAAGATCATCTAGGTTTTCTTCTAAGATTTTTATAGTTTGTGTTTTGCTTTTAAGTCTTGTGATCCATTTTGAATTAATTTTTGTGAAGGGTATAAGGTCTGTGTTTAGATTCACTTGTTTGCATGTGGAGTACAGTTGTTCCAGCACTGTTTGTTGAAAAGACTATCTTCATTCTATTTTGTTGTCTTTGCTCCTTTGTCAAAGATTTGACTATAATACATGGGTCTGTTTCTGGGTTCTCCATTTTGTTTCATTGATCTAGATGTCTATTCTTTCACTGATACTACACTGTTCTGATTACTGTAGCTTTATTATAAACCTTGAAGCCAGATAGGATTCTTTAATACCATGTCAGCTATTTTGGATCTTTTGTCTCTCCAAATAAACTTTAGAAGCAGTTTGGAGACATCCACAAAATAACTTACTGGGATTTTGACTGGGATTGTATTGAGTCTATAGACCAGGTTGGGAAGAACTGGCTTTTTGACAATATTGAGTCTTCCCACCTGTGAACTCACAATATCTCTCCATTTATTTAGCTATTACATTTCTTTAATCAGATTTATACTTTTCCTCATATATGTTTTGTAGTTTTTAATGAGTGCATTTAGACAGATTTATCACTAAGTATTTTATTTTTTACTTTATTGATGTCATTGTAGATTCTGATTTCAATTTCTGATATTGTCTGTTGCTAATGCAAAATAATACAATTGATTTATTCCTTGATCTTTCCTTCTGCAACTTTGCCTTACTTCTTTATTGAAGTTTTTTCCCCATGGATTCCATTGGATTTTCTCAGGTGAACGTGTCCTCTGTGAATTGAGATTATTTTGTTTCTTCCTTTCCAATCTGGCCACATTTTTTTCCCTCCTTATTGTACTGGCTAGAGCCTCTTGAATCACTGTAATATTGAGTTGCAATGTTGAGAGAGGATGCCAATTTCTTATTACTGATCTTGGGATGAAAGCAGGCTTTTACCATCAAGTATGAGGTCTGTTGTAAGATTTCTGTAGTATGTTCTTTATCCAGTTGAGGAAGTTACTTTCAATTCCTAGTTTTCTTCAGTTTTTATCAGATACATAAGTATGATTTTGTTAAATGTTTTTTTCTGCATTTGATATTGAGATTATCACTACTGATTGACACTTATTATTGAGATTATATTTTTTCTGTCCTAATTTTTTATGGTGGTCAATGTATTTATTTTTAAATGTGCACAGACTTTGTCTTACATAGATAAAAGAGGTCATTTAATAATGATAAAGAGGTTACTTCATCAAGAGGACATAAAAATCCTATACATTTTACTCCTCATAATGAAGTTTTAAAGTACATAAAAAGGGGTGCCTGGGTGGCTCAGTCAGTTTAGAGTCTGACTCTCGGTTTTGGCTCAGGTCATGATCTCAAGGTCATTATCTCAGGGTTGTGAGATCAAGCCCATGTTGAGCCCCACACTCAGAGCAGAGTCTGCTTGAGATTCTTTCCCCTCCCTCACCCTCTGTTCCTCCCCATACTCGTGCTCATGCTCTCTCCCTCTAAAAATAAATAAATAAATCTCGAGATATAACTAACTAACTAACTAAATAAATAAATAAAGCATGTGTGTTTTTAAGTAGTTTGTATGGTTAGTTCTTGCTTTTTGGGGAAGGATTATTTTATGCAGTCAGATAATTTCAGATTATTAATTGGTATAGTTAGATCATCTTAATTTGATGTGATTAATTTTGTTTTGTATCTGTCCCATCCCTTCTTTGTCCAATTTTTAACCCTTTTGTGCATTATTTTGGATACATGGAACATTTTTAATGGCTTATTTTTATCTCCTTTGTTCATCTGTTAAGTATAACCCCTTGTTTTGTTATTTTAGTGGTTACCTAGGGTTCACAGTACGTATCTCCCACTTTTCATAATCTCCATTCAAGAGATTTTATGCCACTAACATATTGTATAAGAATCCTACAATGGATAGTTCTTTCTCTCCCCATCTCCAACCTTCAGCTACTTTGTCATATATTTCACTTCTACATATATTATAAATTCCACATTGCATTTTTGATCTAATTGTCTATTTATCTTTTAAGATATAAATAACATGAAAAAATCTTATATACTTACCCATCATAGTCCATATTTGCAGTGATTGTTGATTTTTTTGCATAGATTTGTATTTTCATATGGCATATTTATTTCATCTTTATTTATGAAAGATGCATTTACATGGCATCAACTTGCAAGCCTGGGTATTTTATGTTAGATATTAGACATTGTATTTAACCTTATTTGGTGTCAGATAGTTCTGTATTCCTTAAATATTATTGACAATTTCTTCTGGGTCACTGTTAAGTTACATAAATAGAGTGATTCCTTTGCATATTGATTTTAAGTTTTGTTTTGTGGACCAAGACAGCATTGACTTTAAGGCTAATTTTTCTCCAGTTGACATAAGATCCTCCTGAGTACATGTCTTAATATCCTGTGAATTGCATATTTTCCAGGCTGAATGGTGAAAAGAGGCACTATTCCTGGGCCTGTTTGCCTGCATTGTGTTATTCCCTCTTAACTTTTGGATAGCTCTTTGTCCATTTTCATGTAGTTTTTTCACATACACGTATTAATAACTACTGAAGGGAGTCCTCTGAAGATCTCTGTAATTCTCTTTTTGTGTATTTTCTCTTCTATGTGAAATTCCTTGGTCTCCCAGTCACTCAGCTCCATCCTGCCAATTCAGGAAGGCCATTGGGCTCTACCTATGTCTCCACTCCCCACACCTCAACCTAGAAACTCTTGGAAAAGAATCACCAGTGGCAATGTAGGACTCAACTGATTTTGTTTCCTATTTCTAGAATTCATTATGCTTCATCATCTCATGTCCAATGTCTTGAAAGCCATTGTTTCATATATTTTGTCTGGTTTTTTAGTTGATTCAGAAGAAAGACTAACTCTGCTCCCTGTTTCACCATTTTGGCCAGAAGCAAAAATCCAATTAATTGTATTTTAATATTTTTATATTGATTATAAATAGTATCCCTATTTTGTAGACATGAAATCAGTCAAATTTTGTTGCACCAATAACGTTTCAAGATCTCTGTGTTTTCCTTACATTACACTTCCATCACACAATATAGCATGCTCACTCTATTCAGTGAATTCCACCCCCGCCCCCCACCCAGTTATCTTCTCACTACATCTACTCTACGTATATTAGCATGCTAAGCTTCAGAGGCCTTTTCCACGCTGATGTTCTTTCCGGAATATTCTGTACCCCAATTTTCACCTAACTAAATTCTGCTCCTCTGAGTTTCACCTTAAATACGAGAAAGGCTCTTCCTGACCTTGGCTTTTCCATTGTTCCCATATTATTCTCTATGCAGTGCTTTTTTTTTTTTTTAAGATTTATGCTGTTTCTAATTTTATATTGTTTACTCATTTAATAATTATCTGTCTCATTCAAATTTAATCTCTCTATAGTGATTTTGATTGTCTTTCCCTCTCATGGGCCCAATTCTCTTAATGTACTTTGTGTTTAGCAGGTAAGACATAAAATCAAAAAGTGCCATGAGGAAAAAAAAAATTAAGGTGATACAGGAGTTTATAATGAGGAGACCTAATCTTTCTGTGTTAGGCTTTTCTGAGACTAAAGTAGTAGTTAATCTGTGAGTAACAGCTAACAAAGAGTGATGGGTGAAGAAAGAAGAAATTCCTGTACCTAGCCTGGGGAAAAGAAGCCTGGTGCAGAAGCTAGGTGAGGGCAGAAGGAAAGGTGATAAGTGGTATGCTACCTTGACATGTTTGAACTGTGTCTTGTCAAAGAGGAATTAGAGGAATTAGAATTCAGAGGTGAGACAGGAGAATTTAGGTGGTAATTAAAGTCAGGAAATTTTGACATGGTATCAGGAAGATTTTCTAACATGTGGAACTGTCCAAAAACCAAGTATCTTTAAAATGCAGCAAATTTTCTGGAATTGGAGCTGCTCAAAGACTGTATGACCACTACTTGAAGGAATAAATTCATATACTTCTCTATTAGTTCAAAATGTCATAATTTATTCACAAGTACTCTGAAATATAATTTATACTGAAATATAATTTATACTGGGACTTAAACTAGTCATTGAATTTATTCATTCATTTATTCAACAATTATGTAATGAATACCTACTATATACCAAATTATTATTGTAGGTATCAAGTCAATAAAATATTCAAGAGAGCCTTGGTTCCTATCCTTAACCTTGCAATCTAACAAATATCAGTCCAGATATAGCAGTGAGGATTTATATTCAATATTCCTCATTTGAGAACTTTTCTGAAATATCTTTGTGTTTTCAAAGTGGATAGTGCAGAGGTTTCCTCAAATGAAACAAACAATTTATGAATAAATTGATTTAAACATGGAGTGCCTATGTGGCTCAGTCAGTAAGGCATCTGTCTTCAGCTCAGATAGTGATCCTGGGATCTTGAGATCAAGTCTCACATCAGGTTCCCTGCTCAGCAGAGATCCTGCTTCTCCCTTTCCCTCTGTCTCTTCTTTCCTCTCGTGCTCTCTCTCTCTAAAATAAATAAATAAAATTTTTTAAAAAATTAAAAATATAAATATTTCTTTGGTGCTTTTTCTTTTTCTTTCTTTTTTTTTTAATTGAAACTTTTGCTTGTACCTCTCTTTTATCCTGCTTACTAGTACTTACCATGTAAGACTTGGCTCAGGTGTCACCTCCTTCAGAAAGTATTCTGTGAACAACTGTCAGTACTCCTAGCAGATAGTTTACTGTCCCCTCCGCCTCAGTCAGGGCTGACCCTAGGCAAATGGTCATATTGGGCATAATGATTTGGCATCACTTCAAAATAAGTTCTTTAAATTTTGTTTAACTTTTATTTAAAGATAGGAGAGACTAAGGCAAGGGTAGAGACAGAAGATTCTTCTCACAACCAGAAACATTCTTATCACCTTCACTGCCACCAACCCTTGCTTTGGCCACATACTGGGCATTTACAGTACTCAGAATTGCTTCACTTAAAAAAGCTCTAATTTTGTAATCCCCCAACCACAACCTCCTTTGTTTGGAGATAACGCTTCCAAATTATTTACATTAAACTTCTTCTGCCACTCAGAATTCTATGGCATCCAGTTAATTGTCCCATCTCTTTTCTCTTTACCCATCAGCCTCCTCTTCACTTCTTGTCCATCTACCATATGTTCTGTAGTCTGTGGCTGCAAGCATTTCGAAACTCTGTTTCCTCGCCTTTTTGTCCAGCCAAGTATCCACAGTTGAGTGCATACAGCCTTCTCTCTGGGGTTCTGGCTCTTTGCTCATTAAATTCACTTGAATACAACGGCACAATGAAGCAGATAAGTTGTTCTATGATTCATGACTGCCTGTTTTAACTGTCTCAACAGGAGCTGGCAGTATTCCTGTGTTTCTCTAGTTAGCTATCTTTCCTGCTTTCTAAAACTACTATTTTAAGCCTTCTCCATTCCCTTCAAATTTCTGATCTCTTACTTCACTTCTAGCAATTTCAGCAGATAAAACGTCTATTTTGCAGGGGGAAAAAAATGGAAGCCACAGAGGGAGATCACTTCAGCTTCTTGTTTCCAAATTTATGAATTTTCCTGTATCTTTATTATATTTTTTCTTCTTCCTTTCTGTTAAATGTTAAAGGATTTGTCCCTCCTCCAACTAAAGTCTGCCTGTGTTATGGGCTTATTCTTTTCTACTTTTTTGAGAACATTTCTTACCAAATAGTCCTATCATCATCATCATCATCATCATCATCATCATTATCATTATTTTCTCTTCTCCTCCTCTCCACCTCCTCCATTTCCTTCTTCTCTCCCTCCTCCCTCTCGATCCTCTCCTCCTTCCCTCTCCCTTAACCCCCACTCATCCTCCATCATCTACTTCTTTATTGTCCTTACATCAACATTTAAATACATTCTTCCATCATTAAAAAACAAAACAAAACAAAACAAAACACAACAATCCTGGATTTTCTCCCTTCTTTCAGCTACTGTCCATTTTTTCCTCATCCACTTATATCCAAACAACTAGAAAAGTACCAAACTCCATTTCTTATCTCCTATTAATGTCTTAGTCCACACGCCTTTGGTCAATGAAAACCACTTCTGCTTAGTTCTCCAATGACTCCTGTGTCAATTACATTAGAGCTACTTTAAGTCCTCACATTATTTGACTTTTCAGCAGCTTTCCATATAGTCAGTCGATCATGTTCTATTTCTAAAAGTACCATCTTATCTTGACTTCTTAACACTAAGTGTTCTTTCCACCTGCACCCGCACCAACCTCTGCTGCTTCTCTGATCACTTATCAGTTTTCTTGATTTTTCTTCCTCTTGGATGTGAGCATTAGATGTTGAATATTCTCAGCACTCTGGGGCATTTTCCCATTTCTTTTCTCCCCCTCTTCTCTCCTTTTCTGCTTTCTTTCCTTTTTATACTTTCCACCTTGGCAATTCAGTCCACTTTCATCATTTAAAATACCATATGCATAATAGCTCCTTTCCTAATAATATATATAAAATAATATACATTATATATCCCAAATATCTCTATGAAGACTTAGACCCATGTATCCAAATGCTACTCAACATTTTCCTTGGGTGTTTGATGGGCAACACAACTCATTATTTCAAGTTGAAATCTTTATTCCCCCTTCTCCAAAGGGGAAGTGATATGGCTTGGTGTATGTTATCCACATCTACTAGCTGCTGAAGTCTGAGAGTATGGAATGACCTTTGAAATCTCATACTTCTTCAACACTAAGATCCAAAGTAATCATAATTTTTGTAGATCTATCTTTTTTGTAGATCTATCAAAAATCTATCCACTTACTTTCATTTTAACTGTAAGAACCCTGCCTGATAAAGTCCCTATCATCATTCATCTATCATCTAACTAGCCTCTGATCTGGTTTCCTCACAGCTACAGTCACTACCTACAGTATTTCTCAGGGAGAGAGTGATGTTTTAAAGGCAAAATCACATTGCATCCCTACTTAAAACCCTCCTATCTTTTCCCATATATCTTTGTACAGAGTCCAAAATGTTTGTGTTTAAGACCAAAAGAACTGGCTTTGCCTATGTTATGCCCCAATAATGGGTCCGTGATTAAAGGAGTGAGACTGATACAAAGTGAAGGTCAAGCAAAGTTTATTTCGTGCCAAGCATCAAGAATCTAACCGAACGTTCGGGGCCGCACCTCTTACAAGAGAGGGCAACCCTTCTCTGTTTCAAAGTCTAGCTTTTAAGGGCAAAGGCCATGCGGTCGGGCCTGGCCACGCACAGGTGGCCAATGAGATTGTAACACACACAGGAAACTCCACAGTGCTGCTAGGTGACCAATTGAGTTACAATTTACCCTAGTAGACATTTGAACTAGCCTATTACACCTTGATTGGGATTGGAGCCCAAAAGGCTCCCAAAGGGCGGGGCCCATACTCCTTGGTAACCAGGGAGACAGTATGCATCCCCCACTGATCGGATGTCTCCACCTGGCCTGACCCACCCTCGTATCTGGGCTTTGTTACCTGAAGCTGGTTTCCGGGACTTGTCTCCAAGTAAAGGAAGGGGAGCAGGGACAGTTTCTAAATAGGTCCTTACAGCCTACCTATCCTGTCTCCTTTTGTACCACTTTCTCCCTCACTCTGTGGTCTCCAGGAACACTAGCTTGGTTCCAGCAACTTAATTGGTCCAAGAACTCTCTTCCACTACAAGGAATTTGCTCGTGCTATTTCCCCTCTCCGGACGTCCCCTCTGCTTCAGGTTTTGCCTTAAACATTTCTTAATTAGAGGAGATGCCCTAGCACTCTAAACTAGATTAGCTTTGTTTGTTTTATATCTTATATCATTGTCTACCATTCTTGGTGGCACTTCTCATAAATGGCAATTAGTTATTTCGTGTTATTATTTTTATCTGTCTTTTAAGTTGACTGAAACTCCAGAGGGACAGAGATCATGCCTAGTTTGATCATTTATCTTCAACTTTGATCTAACATGGTGCCTAACATAAAGTGCATTGCTCAGCTAATATATGTTAGATGAGTTTTTAATGTTATAGCATGGATTGAGAAATTTATAGAATCATTAAACTCTACAACCAGAAAATACCTTAGTCATCATCTAGCTCATTCTACTAATCTCATAAGTTGAGAATTGGAAGCTTAGAAAGGTTAGATTACTTGTCCATAGTAGAAAAAAAAAAAATTAATGGCAGAGCCAGGATTCAGTGGCACTTAGAACTTCTAATCCAAATCCAAATTCATTGTTTTGTCCAGTATATCAAAATGCCTCCCTAACGTAGCAATTTTCAGTTTCATAGTCTGACTTTTCGCTCGTGAGGAAAACAATACTATATTCAGTACTGATGAGCTTGGAGGAGGAAATGAAATTTGATACTCAACAGGAAAATGAGTATTAGTTTTTCCTTCCATTGTGTTGAATAGTGTGACCCAGTTATATTACTCCTGTGCTCTCCATACATATTCTTTATTTATTCTGTTAGAGACTATGGTAATGAGTATTGCCATTTAGATAATTATCATAATTAGAACTGGATGCTTTTCTTATTTAAATTAAGTTCATGTGGAAGAGGTTATCTGAGGACTTATTTCTGTGTGACCTCATAATATTTTGGAATACTGTAGTATGGAATTTGCCACTGAAAATTTGCCTGTGGGACTATAAAAATATGAAAAGGAAGTTTTAAATCTTCTACTAACAAGCACATCTCCACACTTAATAAGCACTTTATCTTCTGTTGTTCTAAATTTACTGCTAAAATAAATGATTGGAATTTTCTAGGACAAATAAATGGGGATCAAGGGCATGTTTCATTCAGATAGGATAGGTAAGATGAATAATAATTCAATCAAACCTTGATGAGAAGGCACTAGGCTAGACATTAGGGAAACAAGTACAATTAATAGATAAAAGAAGCAGATTAATGTTCATTTAAAAGGCTATTTGAGTCACATAGCCATTCTTACCTTGCTAGTGTCACTATTAAATTATTTGATTAATTAATGAAAGAAATATTCATTGATAACCATGTCAGACAATAGGATAAATGCTAGGAATATGAAGATTAAGATACAGTCCCTTACTTATCAATAATTTAAGATGTAGTGAAAACATTTAGAATGTTAATATGCTTCTGAATATCAGAAATATTTCTCCATAATCAATCTGTAATTTTTATAATCTAATTATAATACATAGGGTATAGACTAAGCTACCGTAAGATTAAAAACATCAAAGCATCAGTGAATTCATCAAGATGGTAAGTTTTTCTCTCTCCAATGTGCAAATTTGTTCAATATTAGCTAGCAGGGATTTTGCTTCAAGGAATCATTCAGGGACACAATTTCTCCTAGTGTGTTGCTTAACTATCCCCTAGGCTGTGGTCCTCATGGTGAAAAACAGTTCCTTGGCCCATCTTTGTCCTCGTTCTATAAAAGGGAAAGAGAGAGGAAGTGATATGTAAGCAATTTCCTGCACGATGGATATGACTAGAAGGTTTAACACAATACCTCTATTAACATCTAATTGTCCAGAATTTAGTCACCTCTGTCTTACCTTAAAGATAGTTTGGGAAATGCAGTTTCTTGCTAGGAAGTTCTATGCTTGGATAATCTGTGGAGGTTCTATTATCAGTAGACTAGGGCAGGATGAATATTCTATGCAACACTTAGCAGTCTCTGGCACAGTTTTCCCTTCTAGCCACCTAAGTATCCATGCATCCTCATCTTTCCTCATAAATACATTCACCTTGGAGAAGGGAGCTGTCTAAAACCCTATCTAGTAATCCTATCCAATGCAGCTGAAAATCCAGGACCAGGGTAGAACAGTCGTCTCTATTAGACCTGAAAGTGGCTCTTCTAATTTGGTAACCCATCAACTAAATACAGGTTGTAAGTCTTTCAATTCCAATACACAGTGGTAGAGTAGGAAAAGGGCATTACACCAGTTGTGGTATCCTGAAAAGGACAAATTGCCTATGGAAGTTTTCAGTCAAGGATAAATAAATGGAATATTATTCAGCCATAAAAAGAAAATTCTGGGGACACTGGGGTGGCTTATTCGGTTAAGCGTCTGCCTTCAGCTAAGGTTGTGATCCCAGGGCCCTGGGATGGAGACCCACATCAGGTTCCCTGCTGAGCAGGGAGTCTGCTTCTCTCCTTCCTCTGACCCCTCCCCCCGCTCATGCACCTGCACTCTCTTTCTCTCTCTCTCTCAAAAAAAAAAAAAAAAATTGAAGAATTAAGGAAAGAAAACAAAATTCTGACATTATACAATAACATGGATGAACATTGAAGACGTAGTGCTGAGTGAAATAAGTCAGACACGCAAAAAGGACTAATATCATATGATTCCACTTACATGAAATAACTAGAATAGTCAAATTCATAAAGAAAGGAAAAAAGCAGGATGGTGGAGGGGCGATGTTTAATCAGTAGAGAATTTTGGTTTGGGAAGGTGAGAAAGTTCTGGAGGTGGATGGTTGGTGATGTTTGCACACTAATGTGAATGGACTGATTGCCACTGAACTGCGTACTTAAAAATTGTTAAAATGGTAAATTTTATATTATATATATTTTACCACAAATTTTTTTTTTTTAATTCAAAAAAGAAAGAAAGAGAAAACACCCTTTGAGAAATGTAAAGAATGGTTTTCAGACCATGGTGAATGTTAAGTTCTTCCCGGCAGGAACTGTGAAAACTTCCTCCTGGTGCAGTAAGTTTCTTCTTGGTCCCCTCTGCTCTGAAGTATCTTCCTTATTCATTGTTCGCTGGGGCTTTTGTTATATGTGTTTGGGAGGTTTTCCCCTGTCTACTATCCATATCAGAGGGAGCAAGAAAGAGCATGTTCTACTCTGGGCAGCTTCAGGGAACTTAGTATTGTGTTAGAGATTTAACAATTATAACCTCTGGTATGCTAGACTTGTGATTTCTTTGGTAACAACTTCCCTCAAAACCTTAGTGGGATTTTTGTCTATTTGCTTCTAGTCAGTTCCATGTGGCGTAGTCTCATTTAAAGACCTCTTTTGGACAAATTTCCGTGAAACCTGTATTCACTTGTCTTTAATTTATTCTTTTCTCTACACTCCTCATCTCTCTCCCCCTTAACGTAATACCAGCTACCTTAATGCCATCCAAAACTGAAGTCTTGGGAAGTTGTCTGGGGAGCTGGTAATCGTAAACTGATCTTTGCTCCTGGGCTGACGCTGACGAATGTTATATCATGTTCTCTGGGGACCAAAAGCACTTGACTTTTCCAATCCTCCAGGGCCTCAAGTTAATGGCATTTTAATCCATTAAATTGCATTCACAGACAGATTCTACTAGTGCTACATTCTCTTCCATCTCTATATGCAAATGGGTCATTTTTGTCTAACTTTATCTCATGTCTCTTATAGCATTTTGCTAAAAATTTCAAGTAGCAGCCAACATACATCAAAAATATGGCATTGTTTTCTATCTGATTCCCCAAAGCTACAGGCTTGGATAGCAATGTGGTCTGTTTCTAAGTTAGCATATATTTCCAAGCAGCATAACTAGGGGCACCTCTCTTTATCCCCAGCATGGTCCTCTCTACTATTTCTTCATTACCATTCATTGTCTTTAACTTCACGTTCCAAGCATATTTCCAGCCTGTGTAAAAGGATAAAAAAGAAAGTGGAGTGCAAGCAATTTCCTTTGTGATAGGGATGTACACCTCCCTTCTGCTCATATGGCATTTATAGAAACATAGTCAATGCCTACTCCTGACTGCAAGAGAGGAAGGGGTATATAATAGTCAATAAATCACTCAGAGCGATTTATTACTAACATGAAGAAGAGGGTAATAGTGGAAGATTCACGGACTCTGCCACTCCAGTGAAATCCCACTGATAGGGAAACAATTGTGTAGCCAATAATTATATCACAGTAGAAAGGCTGAGCATATGCAAATTTGAACTAAGGAATTTGGAAGATTGGAGGAGGCACGGTGATTATTCCTTTGGTAGGAATCAGATTCAAAAGGAGCTCCAAGTAAAGAATTGATGGAACTTGGAGAAAAGGGAAAAACTAAGCAAGAAAGCAAAACTTTCCCCTTCACCAAAAGTTTCAATTTTGGAATATGAAATTGAAGCTCAAAGTTGTAGGATCGTTCTGTTTTGTTTGTTTGTTTGTTTGTTTGTTGTTGTTGTTGTTGTTTCAAAACATTTGATCCCGTAAAATATTTTTTCAAGATCAACGAGGCTATAGATAATCACATATGTACATACACACATTTAAGTTGCTGTGTTGGTATAAGTGAGTCAGTATGTGAGAATGACAATAAAAACAATACTTTTGTGAGTATCAAATTTTGGAAGAATAGGAAAAAAAAGTTTGCCTGATGGTTAAATTCCATGAAAAAATGTTGAGGAGGTGGTAGACAAGGAGAAGTCAATTTCTTTCCTTTTCTTTTATGTTCCTGGACTTTTTTTTTGCTTAAACCTTAGCTACACTCTGGGAAATTAGAATAAGATTGGTGAGTGCTGGAGTTTTCATTTTGAAAATAACCTTAACTGTTAGTGCAGGCTAGGCTTTCATTCATTCATTCATTCATTCAGTATTTTTGAGCAATTACTATGTGTGAGGCTTTAGGTAATGAAGAAAACTTTTCTGTTCAAAGTGCTCACAGTCTCGTTGAAGGAACAACCAAGAAAATGGATCAACATATGCAGCTTGCAAACTGCTCGGGGAAAGGTCGATGCATGGTGGACACAAACTCACATCGTAGAGGTTTGTGATTCAGCTGGGAAGAATCCATTTGGCATTTGGGCCCTAAGGGGGAAGAACTCTTGTCGTGAGTTTGGAGACTGGATACAACGAGGTAGGGTGTGCAAGAATTCTGAAAGCAAGAATAACATGCACACATGGATGGAGATAGAAAACAGGATGTATTTGGGGAGGAGAAATAACTGAAGAAGTATAGAATACCATGTCAGTGTAGAAAAGGAAACAATCCATGTGTAAATATTATTGTAAGAGAAATTGGGAAACCCATTCTCCTCCTGGCATTCCTTTCTTTAACTCAAAATAATTACTGAGCACTTACTCATGTTCTAAGTCCTATACTTGGCTCTGGGAAATAAGAATGAGCAAAAACAGGCATGTGCTTACTTTTGGATAGTTTACATTTAATGACAGACTATGAATAATGTAAGTTCATGCATGAATATATAAATACAGGCTTTCCGGTTGTGCAAAGGCTCAGTGGTATTGAGGGGTGTTGGTGAACTCGAGGGGCTGAAAGAAGGGTTTCGGCTTCCTCTTGATAAGTGGAAGTGATGATGCTCTCCAAAGCCCCTTCCCAGTCTGATATTTTTATGACTCTGACATGCATATCATTTAACATAGATTTGAATAGTTATGACAAGATTTTTACGGTACATTCAGAAAGTGACGTGAAACTAGGAAAGAAGTCCAATCTCATTTCCTCAATATTTCAAAGCTGTTTGAGGATGTAACCAGAAATATGCAAGCAGGTGTTAAGGATATCTTTTGGCCCCCTGGGACACTTCTATTTAAAACTTTAAGAACAATAAAATAACACAAACATCCAGGAATTATTCCGTTAATGGCTGTATTTAGGAAATGTTGTACAAGAAAAAGGATAAATAATGTCATAAGCAATAGACTAAGCAATCTTTTGAGAACGTGTACTGTCTTGGGTGTACAAAAGCCCACTGGTAAATCCCTATACACTCAGATGACTGGGGCGTTGGCAACTGTGGCTTCATTTGAAGTGTGAAGTATTAGCACAGATCTCTTGGAAGCCCTAGTTCAGACGTGCCAACATAGTATGGAGGAAGGAACAGGGGTACTGGCTTGCTGTGAACCTACTACTTTCTGCCTTGATGATTGTGCTATTGTGATTTATGCTAAGAAATATATATTTGGTCTTTGTTCTCATTTCTGGCACAGAACCTCTAAAACCCTTGGAATTTTCTAAGAGATGGATGAGAGATATAAAGGTGTCTTTTTTTTAAATTAACGAGGTGACTTTTGGAAAGTACCCAAGGGTGAGGGCTGGTTGCCTGAGGAACCATGTGATTGGAACATTGGAACTCTCCTCCCAGCTCCCTCCTACCCTGGTAGGAGAAGTAGGGGGAGAGGGGCTAGAGGGTGAATGGATCACCTGTAGCCGATCATGGTGATTGGGTCAACCAATCATGCAGATGTAATGAGGCATGTAAAAACTCAAAAGGACAGAGTTTAGAGTTTCTGGATTGGTGAGCATGTGGGGATGCTAGGAAAGTGTCATGTCTGGAGAGGGCATGGGAGCTCTGGACCTTTTCCCCACACCTTGCCCTATACATCCCTTCTATCTGCCTTTCCTGAGTTATATCATTTTATAATAATTATTTATGTACTAGATCACCACTAGATCTAGTGCATAAAATGTTTCTCTGAGTTCTGTGAGCGGCTTTAGCTAATTAATTGAACCTGAGGAGGAGGTGGTGGGAACCTCCGGTCTATAGCTAGTTGGTCCAAAGTACAGGTAACAACCTGGAGTGAGACCACCCCAGGGGACAGAGTGGGGCAGTCTTATAGGACTGAGTCCTTAACCCGTGGAATCTGACACTCTCTGAATATTGTCAGAATCGAGTTGAATTGCAGGACATGCCACTGGTATTCAGAGAATTGTTTGCTAGTGTGGGGAAACTCCCCTCCTTCCCACTCTCCACACACATTGGAATTGGGTCCAGAAACCTCAAAGAGTGACCTAGAGCACATTAGTTACTGTTCCTGTGCCTCAATTCCCTCAGGTATAAAATGAGGGTGAAGACAAGAATGTCTCCACCCATTTTATAGGTGAGATTTGAGGCTCAGATAATGAAAAATTATGAGGACAGAGAGGAGGGGTGGGGGAGAGAAAGACTATAATGAGTTTCTGTGGAAGCTGAAGGTATTAAAAATTTCTTACAATTATTATTTCTTTTTGGTAGAAAAGAATTTTCTTTAATGAAATGGCCATATTTTTGTGTATTTCTCATTTTAGAAGTCCTTCTATGTAGCACAATTTAGGTAGTCTGTGTTGGTTTTATTTATTTTTTTCTGTTTGAAATTTTGTTGGTCTGTGAAATCCAGAAGTTTGGAAAAGCGTTGTATGTAGGGCAATTCCAAACAAAAATGTATTATCATTCAGTTTTATTCAATGAAACCATGTCCCTGAGACCCATGGCAAGGGAGAGCCCCTCAGGAAACCAGTGAGAAATTCACAAGTCTGGGGACAAGTTCCAGACAGTTGACTCATTTTCATTTCTACACAAAAACAAGTGTAGACCGTCATCTGATTCAGTTATTTTGGAATGTCCACTCTGCACTTGCACAGCTAGGTCAGTTCTTTGAGAAATTCTGAAGAAGCTGGAGAGGTTCTTATGCCCTCAAAGATCCTTTTTTTTTTTTTTTTTTGAAAATAAAGCTTACAATGTGGTTTGCTTTCTCTTTAATGTCAGTTACACCTTTAGGATTCTCTGTCTACTCAGCCAGTAACACCCCATCCTAGGATGGTTTTCCTACTTTCCTCTTTTCTATAAGAAAAACACACAGTCTCTTTTCATCTTGAGTTTAATGCTTATCATTTCTGATAATCAGATAAGGGAAAAGAAAAATAGTAAATCCAATCAAGTCACAAAGGTACTTGGTATCTGACTTTTTGATACCTTGTTAACCAGGATTTTCAACCTTTATTTCTTTTTACCTTTCCTTTCCTTTCCTTTCCTTTCCTTTCCTTTCCTTTCCTTTCCTTTCCTCTCCTCTCCTCTCCTCTCCTCTCCTTTCCTTTCCTTCTTTTTTTCCTTTCTGTCAGAGAGAGAGAGAGAGACGGCACAAGCAGGGGGAGCGGCAGGCAGAGGCAGAGAGAGAAGCAAGCTCCCCACTGAGCAAGGAACTTGATGCAAGACTGGATTCCAGGACCCTAGGATCATGACCTGAGCTGAAGGCAGATGCTTAACCGCAGCCCTTCAAGCATCCCTCAACTTTTATTTCTTAAGATGAATTTCCTCAAAAACCCTACTCCAAGTCTGGCATAGTTAACCAGAGAAATAAAATTGATACCAAATAAGTTAATTTTGGTAGGGTAGCAGGGTGAAAACTGACCACCCAAATATATCGGGTTCTAATCCTGGGAACCTGTAAATGTTACTTTATTTAGAAGGGGGGGGGAAATAAGAGTTTTACAGATGTGATTTCAGTTAAGGACCTTGACATGGGGACCTGTGGGGGTGGAGGCAGACCCTAAATACCATGACAGGTATCACTTAGAAGAGAGTGGTGGGGAGTGAGTGGACATATGCACTGACAGCAGAGAAGTGACCGTGGAGGTAGAGAGTGGAAGGAGGCAACCACAAGGCAGAGTGTGGCAGGAGCCACCAGGATGGGGAAAAGGCAAGGAACACATTCTCCCTGAGAATCTCAGGAGGGGGTTTGGCCCTGTTGACACCTTGATTTTGAACTAATTGTCTGATTTCAGACTTCTGGCTCCCAGAACTGCAGGAAAAGAAATTTCTATTGTTTTAAGCCACCAAAATTGTGATCACCTGTTACTGCAGTCCCAGGAAATTAATTTAGGTGCCCCCTTGTCTCACTGCTTATCTTATGATCTGTGGTGTCGGTGATGTTAAGATTTTAAAGGGCCCTTCACCTCTCTGTCCTTACTAGCAGTTCATTCAAGCTGAGCAGAAACTTTTCTTACATTTTTTCTACAGAAAGTTACCCTTGATAAACTGGAGTTTGAGGGAACACAGAAACAAGGATAATATACTTAACTAGTATTTACTCTGTAAGTTTCTGGTATTTTTTTTTAAGATTTTATTTATTTATTTGAGAGAAAAAGAGATGACGAGACAGAGAGAGAGAGAGCGCACAAGCATGAGCATGAGTGGGGAAAGGAAGAAGCGGGCTCCCCCTGAGCAGGGAGCCCAACACCAGCTCCATCCTAGGATCCCAGGATCATGACCTGAGCCCAAGGTAGTTGCTTAACCTACTGAGCCACCCAGGTGCCCCATTCCTGATATGTTTCCATCTTTGTCCTAAGCTCTGGAATAAAAACTGACTAAGACAGGATCTTAGTCTTTGAGGAGTTTGATGAGGGGAGTTAGACACACACACATACAATGACATTAATATGTGGAAAATGCTGTAATGATCACGTGCACAGAGTATTGTGAACACATTGAAGAGTGCATGGACTACAGGATGCGTGCGTATGAGCACACAGGAGAGAGGAGCTAGAAAAAGCTTAATGGCAAAGGCATGCCTCTGAACTGAAGCAGGCCAAAGGGTAAACTTTGATTAATTTTTTTCTCCAAGGGTTTCATATTCTGAAGGACGCTGTCTACCTTAGGCAGTGTTTATTAAGTAATAGATAACAGATCAAAAACATCTCTAACTGCCAAACAGGTTATAATCAGCATAGGGTGGCCAGTACTATTTTCCTATTACTTAAACCAAGAACAAAGGTATTTGTTGTCATCTGATTTTTTTTTTTTTCCCTGTGAAGAATGTAATTTGTTTCTTTCATTATGATTTTTGGGATACTGATCTAGCAACAGGACTCTCCTCATTCTTTTCAAGGACAGGTTTTGCTGTCTTGGTAAAGACAGTAACTCCTTGCACTAACCCATCTGGCCTAGAGAAAATGATATTGAAAAGAACCTCATTAATGAGAGTTCCTGTATAACAGGGAAATAGCTATGCCCCCTGAGGATAGCTTGCAGTATTGTTTCCTCGTAAGGCAACATAACACAGTCAGATCCTGGCCCGCTTTTACAGAACTCCTGCAAGATAATAGGGATCAATGTAATAATCAACATTTGTATAGCATTTTATCATTCTACAAAAGGATTTCACAAAAGTATCTGATTATGGGTTGTTAGCATTGAAAGCAAATCCCGCCATCTGAAGCAAGTTCCTCTCCTTTTTGATTTTTTAAGTCTTTATTGTAATGTTCTTATTCTTCTAGTTAACGTTTTCCAGCTTTATTGAGATATAATGACATATAACACTGTGTAAGCTTAAAGTGTTGATTATGCTCATTTGCTCTTGAGTATGTCGATTTGATATTTATCTGTTGTGACACGATTATCATTGCACTTAGCCAGCTGCTCCATCACCTCACTCAGTTATCCTTTCTTTTTTTGGGGTGAGAACATTTAAGATCTACTCTCTTCAGCACTTACAAGTTTATATTAAAATATTGTTAATTATAATCATTATGCTGTATATTCCATTTCCAGAGCTTATTCATCATATAAGTGGAAGTTCGTAGCCTTTAACCAACATCTGCCCATTTCATCCACCCTCTCTGGTGAGTTTAATCTCTTTCAGTTTTAGTGTCTCTCTCTCTGAAGTAAGGGCACTGACTTTCCCTGGGAGAGCTAGCAAGTGAATTAAGTGAGATTTTAAGTATGAAGTACTAAGCACAGTGGCTGACAAGTAGTAGATATATCAGATATATCATAGTAAGAGCTAGATCCATTCTTTTTGTCTTTTTTTCCCCCTAGAAGTAGCTGAAATTAAAAAAAAAATGTATTTGACTATCAACAAGGTGAAAAGACAATCTATGGAGTAGAAACAAATATTTGCAAACCATCCATCTGAAAAGGGGTTGATATCAAAAATATATAAAGAACTCATACAACTCAATAGCAAAAAATAAAAACACAACCAAAACAAACAAAAAACCTAGGTGATTAAAAAATGGGCAAAGGGCCTGAACAGATCCTTCTCCAAAGAAGATACATAAAAGAACAATAGGTGTATGAAAAGATGTTCAACATCACTTGTCATTAGGGAAATGCGAATTAAAATCACAGCGAAATATCATCTCATACCTATTAGAATGGCCATCAACAAAAGACAGGAAAAGGCATGAATTTGGAGGAAAAGGAATCTTTGTGCACTGTTAGTGGGATTGTAAATTGGTGTAGCAAGAATGGAAGAAGTATAGAGGATCCTCAAAAAAATTAAAGATAGGACAACTATATGATCCAACAATTCCACTTTTGGAAATGAAAATGAAAACAGTAACTGGAAAAGATATCTGTGCCTCCATGTTCATAGCAACATTATTTACACTAGCCAAGAAATGGAAAACAACATATCTGTGCATTGATAGAATATTAGTCAGCCATAAAAATCGAAGAAATACTCCTATTTGTGGCAATGAGGATGGAACTTGAGGACATTATGCTACATGAAGTAAGTCAGACAGAGAAAAACAAATACTGTATGATCTCACTTATTGGTGGAATACAAAACTCCCACAAAAACAAAAACAAAGAAAACAACTCCTAGAAGAAGAGCTCAAACTTGTGGTTACCAGAGACAGAGGATGGGAGGAGGGGTGTATTGGAGGGAGGTGGTTAAAGGTACAAACTTCCACTGATAAGATAAATACTAGAGATATAATACAACTTGATGACCATAGCTAATACTGCTGTATGGTATCTAGGAGTTAAGAAAGAAAATCCTAAGAGTTCTCATCCCCAGAAATTTTTTTTTTTTTCCTTTTTATTGTATCTATATGAGAAGATGGATGTTGGCTGATCCTATTGTGGTAAGCATTTCACAGTACATGTGAATCAAACCGTGATGCTATATGCTATAACTATGATGTGTGTCAATAATTTCTTAATAAAACTGGAAAAAAAAAAGAACTAGGTCAATTAAGTCAAGAAAAAATGTCTTTTGTTTTACTATTTTTTCGTTGCTTCATTCCTCTCAACTTGTGGGAAGAACCAAACCATTTTGCTGGACTCTTTTTAACCTCCCATCTATTGAACTTAGGGCTCTCAGATGGTTACTCAAGGGTGTAATTTGAGGAGTACCAGGGTGTCCCAGAATTTGACTTTCCCCAGGGGTGACTCTCCCTGGGTTCTCTGGGTGGTCTTTTTTGGGTCCTCTAGGCATCACATCAGAAATACAAAGAAAAGGTGTTATTTATAAATAATATACTTCCTAACTCCAATAAGATTTAAAGCAGTTTTCAGGATTTGATCATGCATGAAACAGGAAAGTCTATCAGAGAAATGACAACTACTAGAGAGTGAACTGCATGAAATGTAAACCACACTTGATATGAATTAATTCAAGTTTTGAACGGAGGGTTGCTGTCATTCATCTGTCCATCAAATTAATTGCGGTAAGTACCTTGCTATAGTAAGAGAAGATTTTATGATATTATAGTTTTAATTACACATTATGGCATGTGTTGTAAAATGGATTTTGTTAAAAAAAAAAAAAAGCTTGAAAGCCATGAGATTAGGCTCCTACTGGTTTACCTTTCCTGCCACTTGTTAGTTGTTAAAGTTTGGAAAATTCCTGATTTCATAAACTTTTGTTGAATACTTACTTTGTATCAGACATTCTTCTATATAAATGCCCTCCCCCCCTTTCCTGATACTGATAATTTGCGGTGTAGGATAGGTAGCCTGTGTCCATTCCATACTATTCTCACCTTTCGCCAGGCCTCTGGTACAAGTTCCAGAGGATTCCTATTACTAAACAAATTCTGATACTGGGTAATAAAACGCACATTTCCAAACAGAGTGAATCTGAGCTTCCCTAAAGCCCCCTGAGAATTACGTCAGCTTTAACCATGAAACCGCTGGGCTCCTTTTATTCAGTTTTCTTTAAAGCTCTGCCTGAATGTGGGGTGCGGTGGGGGTGAGGGACTGAGAAAGGGGAGGCAGAGGGAAGCTTTAGGTAAGGGGTTGTGAGGAGGCGCTCCTTGGGGGTGGGATGAGTCGCAGAGGGTGGGCGGGAGAAGGCGGACACTTGTGCACAGAAGGGTATTTCCGGCTCGGATTAACATGCGGAGGCTTTTTGAGTTGAACTTTTTGGGGGAAAACGACCCGTGCCAAAGAACTAGGTGTGCGCGAGTGTACGAGGGTGCGGCGGGCTTCCCCACCTAGGGTATAGGTAGCATTCTCCACGTCTTTGTGGGTCTCTGCGAGCAGCGCCGGCCGGGCTGAGGCTGCACGGGGGCCGCCCCCAGTCCCCAGCCGGACACCCTGAACCGCAGCAGCCACAACAGGGTCGCCCGCAGACAAAGGGTCGGGCGCGGCGGGGCTGGCTCGCGCCCCCGGGCGGCGGGGACCGGGAGCGCGCGCTCCGAGCGCCGGGCCGGGGTCGCCGACGGCGCAGCGCAGACCCCGCGCGGGCCGCAGCCGCGGCGCCCGGAAGACCCGGCTCCGGGACGCAGACCCCGCCCGGGCTGGCTCGGCGCCGGGCTCCGGGCTTCCACTCAGTCTTTGACCCTCGGTCCCCGCCCGCTCCCCCCTCGCAGGCCGCACCACTGTAACCGCTGCCCCTGCCGCCGCCGCTCCTTCTCGGGCCGGCCGGCGGAGAGCGCAGCGCGGCGGGGCCGGCGGCATGGCTGTGTCTTGGAGGAACTGGCTGGCCAACGAAGGGGTTAAACACCTCTGCCTGGTAGGATGGCGGGCAAGGCTCTCCCTGCGTTTTGTCTCTCGTGCAGCAACTTTGATTCATTCTCTGAGCGTGCGCGGGTGGGAAGCTGGAAGAAGTTTTGCCTCTAATTCAAACGTTCTCAACTAACAAAACTTTCCGCTGTTAATACCTGGAGATAATAACACCACCTATCCCCCCACCCCCCAATCCCATCCCGGCTCCAAAGGCATGGGAACTTTCCTGCACACTGATGGGAGAGCGGATGTGGAGGAAGGGAGAAGAGATCACTTTTAGTGAACACAACTTTTTCTTAACCCTTTCAACATCTTCCCCTCCTTTCCTCTTTCCCCAGATTGCTTCTGTTTGGTGTTGCATTTTTAACGACATGCAATTCTCCGGACGAGGTGATGTCACTGATTTCTTAGGCTCATTTTGTACTGCAGGGGATGTCTGCCGATCATTTAGGAGACCTCATTGCAATCCAAATGCTTAATCTCAGGTGCAGGGACTGAGTTAAGATTTGTTTTGCTCTGAGAGGTTTTCAGCTTGCTGGTTAATTGAAAATGCTTTCTGCAATTACTAACCCGGCTTCGCCTGAAAGTATTGTGTCCAACGAATGTCCTTAAGGTTTCCATTCATCAAGTAATGTTTATTTTTAATTTTTGTTTTCTCTTTCTCTGTGATTTAGTTTATCTGGCTCTCCCTGAATGTCTTGCTTTTCTGGAAAACCTTCCTGCTGTATAACCAAGGACCAGAGTATCACTACCTCCACCAGATGTTAGGGGTAAGTGGGACTTGGGTAACCTGGTAGAACGGGTTTAAGGTAGGCGGACACTGCTACCAGGCTTGGTCAGTTCTTCCATTTATTAAAGAAACCCAGGTTGTTCGCTTCAGAAAGGCTTGTCCTTCTCTGAAGTGGTCCCATTTTCTTGATGTATCATTTACACTCATGTAGGTTAAAATGAATGACTCTTTCAAGAACCAAAGATTGTATGTGCTAAAATGCAAGGAATGAACCTGTCAGAACAGGCCGGTAGTGCCTGAGAGAAGTTGGCAGCCTCTTGCCAGCTGCCAAATGCCTTGAAGGATCTGCTTCTCCAGCAGGACCCACCAATGATAGGCTTTTAGTTTTCACTAATCAAGACTCGAGCTGTGCATAAGTTTATCCAGAGGATTTCTGCACTGTTTCCTTTTACTGCCAGTTCTCACAAAGTATGTGTCTGAGGCACCTATTCATTTCTAGCCGTGTCTTAGCTTCTTACCCTAGGTTACTGGTTGGTTATGGTTCCAGTGTTCTGGTCTAATATGAGAATGATATTGTGCAGAACTTTGCTCTGATTTATCTCATGTTGATATTTTTCCTTTTCTCTATTCCATGGCATTTCTGATCTCATTCTTCCCCTTCCCTTCCTACTTGACTCCTTACCAGAAGACAGAGGCAATGAGGACATCTTTATATTAAGAGTTAGCATTTTCTGAGCAACAAGCAAAAAGCATAAAGTGTATTGAAAAATTTTAGAGCATCTGAAAAAAAAATTTGTCATTCCCTTTCATTGGGGAAGAGAACACATTCTAAATAGGAGATGCATTGTTTTCTTTTCTGTGGTTTAATGATTATTTAAAATTAGGATTAGTTCACGTGAATTTAGTGGAACCAGCTTTCCATTTCCTACTTTACATTTACGGATCTTATTTATCTTCAAACTTCAGCTCTGAGAGTAGTGCTTGGCACATGCTAAGTAAGACTGCAATCAATTGAGATTTAATTAATTAACTGATGTTTTATTTTATACAATAAAGTACTATTTTTCATTATCTTTCGGTCACACAATTGATATTTTTCGAAGTTTAACACCGTTTTTTTTAAAAGAACTTATTTTTTTAGAGCTATTTAAAGTTCACAGTAAGATTGGCAATAAGGTACAGAGATTTCCCCTGTGTTCCCCTACCCGCACTCATGCATAGCCTCCCCCATTATCAACATCCCCTACCAGTATGATACATAAGTTACAGCTGATGAACCTACATCGACATGTTATTGTCATCCAACACCTGTATTTTTAACTAATGGGTTAAGAAAAATGTTCTCAAAGATGAAACTTATTTTACTGGTAACTGTTAAAAAAATATTATTTTAGAGCGAGAGAGAGAGAGAGAGAGCACACACTGGGGAGGGACAGAGGCAGAGGGGGAGGGAAGAGAATCTCAAGCAGACTCTGTGCTGAGTGTAAGCCCAATATCGGGCTTGATCCCACAATGCTGAGATCATGACCTGAGCTGAAATCAAGAGTTGGGTGCTCAACCAACTGAGCCACCCAGGTGCTCCTCATTTTCTTGGTAACTCTTAAATCTGAACATTTCTTTCTCTTTCTCATTTAACCACCTTTCCATTTAACCATCTATCAAACTGTCATGAAACCCATGCTTTTCAAATGGGCACACAGAAAGTGAGCCCTTGCTCCTGCCCACAAGTTTCTTACAATCTAGTGGAAAATCAAACAACTAAATACTTATTGAATAAGCAAGTTAAGAAAAATTTTCTCTAATAAATATATGAAGATCTCTGACATTTTTAATTTTTTTTCCCCCCTTGTAAGTCCCCGTAGGTATGAATTAGTGAACACAGGATTTTTCAGTACGTGATATCTGATCTATTATGTAACTATATGAATAACTTGGAGAAAACTCAAAAGGGTTATGATGGCAAATTTTCCTGTCAAAAACGACAAATTTTTTAAAGGAGATATTTGTATTAATATACAATTTAAGAAGAGGCAACTTGAAGCCAGAAATGAACTTTGGATTTCATCTCTATGATATAGTGTAAGCTAAAATAATAACTTACTTAAAATTAATTATGTTGGAAACAAGCAAGTTAATTTTTATGAGCTTGGATTCTGTGTGACAACTTCAAATTTATTTTGGTGACAAGTCAGATATGATGAAGGGTATACACATACACACACATATAACCCAACTAATTAAAAAAAATTATGTTTTTTTTCTTGCCATCACATTCTAGTGCTTTTGTTTGAATAATAAGACAGGCTAGGGAAATTCAATGGTGAGGCCAAGGAAAAAATGATAAAAGGCCTAAATTAAAAACTATGAGTACAAAGTGCAACAAACAGGTAGAAGAAGAGAGAGGTCATTGTAAATTAGTTTTTATAGAAACCTTAGAATGATCATAGTGAGTTGACCCTTAGGCCATCCTGTCAGAAGTCAACACTGTATGAAAAATCACTGTGGAGAGGAATGGTTTTTCTTCTTGTCATCCTCCCGAAAAATGAAAGATGACTTTCAGACTTCTCAGTTTTCAGTAATTACCTATATGGTGTTTTTCTCAGCATTAATTTATCTAAATCATTTTGGAATGTTTTCAGTCTATATTACTCTACTTTTTAGTGAAAAAAGAACTCTATCTATGGTTTTACTATTTGCTTTATGAAGGAGGACTTAATCTTATTTGTCCTAGGCTTATTATTCCTAATCTTTTGATGATTATGGTATTACTTTATAGTGTAAGAATTTGCAGGCATTTTTCAAGTGGCAAAGAAAATAGAGTATAACAATGGGATATAATTAATCTTAAAATAAATACTTCTGACTCCCATCTTTTACATGTTTAATACTGATACTTCATTATTATTAACTTACTGCCTTAGATAGTGCATTTTAGAGCCTACCCTCACGAGGACAAGGTCCCACTGTGATGAATTTTAGAAAGACTGAAAGGAACATAATAAGTGTTCTGATATTACAAATGTCTCTCTCTTTTTAAAATATTTATTTATTTATTTTAGAGAGAGGGAGAAAGAAAGAGCACGAGTGGAAGGGGTAGAAGGAGAGAGAGAGAATTTCAAGCAGATTCTCCATTCAGCCCAGAGCCCCAGGTAGGGGTTGATCTTATTACCTTGAGATTGCACCCTAAGCCAAAACCTAAGCTTAACTGACTCTGCCACCCAGGTTCTCCCATAAGTCTCTTGAAGGTGAATTTTAGATTCCTAAAAATAATGATGGTATTCCTGGAGATGAAATTACTACCACTTTAAAACACAAATCGAAGGAGTTCCTCCAGTTGCTGATTATTTTGATAATAGTATTGAGTATAAAGGTTGCCAGTATTCATCTTTAAAAGTAAGGTTACAGTAATAGTCATGGAAGTATGAGGGGAGGGAAGGGTCTACAGAATATAGCCCATTTGCAAGAAGGCATAGATATTGACAAGCAGTTAATTCTTAGTAGTTGGAAATCTGCTTTCTACTGGAAACCAACTATGTATTCAACAAATCTACAAATATTGGGTTTAAGCCAGGAAACCATTCTTCCCATTTTACACATGGGAAAAGGTAGGCTGAGGAAGCTGATGACTTGTTCAGCATCGGAGCTGGGATGTGATTGCAGTCCTGTCTGACCTTTTTGCCTTTCTTCATGCTACACAGATTTTCAAAACACTTCACTGGCCCATCTCTGGTAGTTAGGCTACTGGTTACTATTACTCATCATCAGTGCTGCCCAACAGAAATGTAATATGAGTCATGCAATTCAAATTTTTTCTGTAGCCCGTTAAAAACGTTAAAACTCCAATGGCATGACGTGTAATAATGTATTTTATTTAAAATAGTCTATCTAAACTATTGTATTGGATTGAAGTATTCAACATGTAGTCAATATTTTTAAAAATATCAATGAGGTATTTTAGGCTGTTGTCTAAATGTATTTTATACTTGTGCACATCATAATTCAGTCTCCAGATTTTCATCAGAAGTACTTGACTCGTGTCTAGATTTCATAAAATTTTACATATAAAAAAGTGAATTCACATACCTAAGCTGTTCCAAACAGATTTAAAAAATTTTCTAATAACACAACTATTCGCTTTAAGTTTTAAATTAAAAAAGTACTAAACCTAAAAATTCAGTTTCTTGGTGGGCCTAGCCACATTTCAAATGCCTAATAGCTGTGTGTGACTAGTGGTCACCATTTTGGACAGTGTAAGCATAGACTGTGGGAGAAGATATTCCTACTCCCATGGTCATACACACTTAACCATTTTGTTTTACAGCAAACAGCTGGCCACCAACTAGCCCAATAAAAAAACATAGGGATATTGGTAGTGTTCTTGCTCTCCCTCTCCAAAACAGGAGTTGATATCGGATGGGAAGTCATGGGCTCTTGTTATTTGTGTGTAACCTTAAGAATATCTCTGACTTCTCCCTAATCATCTGAGCTTTTTGGTGGTGGGGACCTTTGAGAGTGAAGGTAAAATTATTTAATGCTCAGAACTAGTGGATTTATTTTTTCAAATCTATATTTATTTATATTTATGGGATGCTATTGGATTGTTCTCGGTCCAGGATTAATGGTTTAAAAAAATCATGTAAAAACTGACTGAGAAAAGAAGATCTTAACTGATGGAAGATAAAGTAACGTTGAGGTTAATGTGTCTTCGTAGGAGTTTTCATCAGGACTGTTCTCTCCCAGACTGGTCTGACCCAGACCTGGAGGCAGCCTGGTCACGGCTGGTTTATGCCTGAGTTAATGTGCTAATCAGACTGTGCACTTCCTAGGAGATGTTTAATTATGACATGCTGTGAGTTTTGGAATCTTAAAATTAAGCTAAGAAGAAGAAAAGAAGTTCTTTTGAGGGCAGCCAAAACAAACACATGTACACATAAACTAACCAAGCAATAACCTCCTCCACCTTCCCATAACAAAATTTTAAATAAAGGAGTACTTTGATTTTTTAAGATAAAATCTATTTTTGATTTATTTGTTTTCAAGGAATGAAAAATGTAGTTGCTTGCACTTTACTAGAAAGTCCCAATGTGTTGTCACTGACCCTGAGAAATTTGGATTTCTTTCCTAAATTTTTTGAAATATTGGGCAGTTGAACTCAATATATTATGGATAGAAGCCCTCATACTGAAGTTCATCTATTTCTGAGTTGTATTTCTGATGTTCTAATAATTAACAGATATAATCTAATTGATAAGAACATCTTACTTTGAGAAGAGAATGTGTTTTCTAGTACCAAATTCAATGTGTTTTGGTTTTACTATCTTTTTCCTCCCAAACTAATGTGTGTATATGGATCATTCAGTTTCAACCTAGTTATTCTCATGGTGCCATGATGAGACATTTAATTTTTTTGCTTTGTCTCACAATTATTAGTATTTTTTTTAAGGATTTTATTTTTAAGTAATCTCTACAACGAAAGTGGGGCTTGAATTTACAACCCCGAGATCAGGAGTCTCATGTGCTACCAACTGAGTCAGCCAGAACCGCCCCCCCCACAATTATTATTTTAGATCTACTGCACCATCATGAAGATCTTTTTTTTTCTTTTTTAAAGACTTTTATTGAGATACCTGTGTTAGTTGGAAGAAAGCTGGGAACATTGAGATTTTTTCTAGTCTCAGAGTGATGATCTTTCTTTGGTTAATTATTATCCTTTAAGTGATTAAGAAATATTAACTAATTTACCCTCTCAAAAGTCCTAGAAGTTATATCATAATTAACAATTTTTGGAGACAGAAATCTGATGTCCTGTGAATTTGTTAAGGTCAGAGATTAGACTGTCTGTACAAATGCACCTAGGATTTTAAGTCAGTATTGGTTTCATAGCTGACCCAAGCATCTTTACTTCTGCTGAGAAGGAATATATACTATCTATGAGTTTCAGAAAAGGCTTGATCATTAATTCTTTTCATTTATTGCATAAAATATAAAAGCACCTAGATTTGCCTAGGCATGCAGTGTGTTTCAATTTAGGGGATATTTTTTAACTGAATGGGTGATTTTTTGTTGTTGTTTGTTTTTATTCTTAGCATTCTGCTATCTGAAAATACTTTACTTCCTGTTTATTGTT
The DNA here is from genome assembly GCF_010015895.1 of Lontra canadensis. NCBI lineage: Eukaryota > Metazoa > Chordata > Mammalia > Carnivora > Mustelidae > Lontra > Lontra canadensis. Next base: position 10,793,024 of record NW_022631001.1, read on the forward strand.
GGGTGAAAGGACTTATGTTACTTTGATGCAATCGTTATAGTCTTAATCCTTTTACAGTATTGGAGACTCAGAATTTTAGACTTGGAATTAAGCTTTGGTATCTTTACTTAGACTTCTTCCTCATTTTTCCAAACAGAAAATGAAGTTGAAGTCATTTGCTCATCATCACCCACTAAATGAGTGGCTTGGTCACTATTCTGGTTTATTGATCCTCAGTCCAACAGTTAGTTTGTTATGATGAACAACTCTATGCACATACACATAAACAAATTAAACCCCACACTGTGTAGACCACTAGCTTTCCATCTTATGGGAAATGTTACTTAAAGATGTTTAGCAATTTAAGAAGTTAAGGTAATTTACCCCCAAGATAACATAATTTTCAGCATTATAGTTGTTTTAGATTTGTTTCAGACAAATTATCAAGGAATTTTTTATGAGACTAATTTTTATTTAAATTATTTCTGATTCCATAATATTTTTTGGACTTACAGCACTTAGTGTTTAACCTCTTTATTATATATAGCTGAATGTTCACTGCATAATTGTCTTTTATCAATACCAGCCAAAATATCATAGAATTAGAAGGTAGAATTAATTTTAGAGAATTTCAAATCTACTTACTTCATTTTGTTATTAATAATATTAATAACATCAATAGTAGGTTATATTCATTGAGGACTGTCTGGGAAATAGGCTTTCTGTGGACTAATTTGTTTAAAAATTTCCATTCATCCTGTGGAGTAGATTTTTTTTTTAAAGATATTTATTTATTTGAGAGAGAGAACATGAGCAATGGGGGGAGGGAACAGAGGGAGAATCAGACTCCTTGCTGAGCAGGGAGCCCAACTTGACTTGGGGCTCCATCCCAGGACCCTGAGATCATGACCTGAGCCAAAGGCAGAGGCTTACCTGACTGAGCCACCCAGGTGCACCCAGAGTAGATATTTTTAATTTTTCACCTGAGCAACTGCATTAGGGAAGTTCTGTGACATGCTAGTGAGTGACAGAGGCAGGACTCCAGCCCACACATCCTGGTTCCAGAACTTGTATTGTTATTGTGCTCTTCTGCCTCTATGTGACATTATATTAGGCTGAACTACATGAATTGCTATTTAGATAAAGAATAATCAAATAACAGCCATTTCATATAGTTCAACCTGATAACAACTGTTACCATTTACTAATCACATAGTATGTGCCAGATATAATTAGTTCTTTGCTCTTTCTTTATATAATTTCACTTACTCCTTATATTTAAATTATCCTTGTAAGTAACAACCCTGGAAGATAGGAAGCATCACTTTTTAGGGGATTGAGAAACTGAGATTATGAGTGGTTAGGTAATTGTCCCCAAGTCACACAACTAACCCCAGGAGAAGCCCTATTGGGACCCACATTTGTCTCATACTGAGGACCTTGTTCTCAATCACTATGCACCCCCCCAGGGAGGTTCTGAGACAGATGGGGTTAGAACTGGAATTTTCTTATGTGTCTTCCCACTGGCTCTGCATCAGACTGTCTATATGTTTGTTTGAGGGTTTTTGTATCGATAAGTATTTGATCAGAAATGAGGGGAAGAATATTGTTTATGGATTATTCTTAGACCTGATGCAGACCTGTACACCTCAGCCTAACTGGTGCCTCCCACACTAGTTTGCTCAGGCGTCCATAACAAAGTACCACAGACTGGGCGTCCATAACAAAGTACCACAGACTGGTCTAACCAACAGGAATGCATCTCCTCACAATTCTGGAGGCCATATGCTTTATGCTTTCTCTGGGGAACACCCAGCCTGAGGCAGAAGAGCTTGTAGAATGACTGAATGTTAAGGGATCTTACGGTTTGATCTAGTTCATTTAGCTCCTTTGACAGATGAACTTGGTGAAGTTAAATGTCTCCTTTATTAACCCAGTCTTTTAATCTTAGTCAAGTTTTCTAATTCATCATGCTAAGCAATGTGATGATCTTAAAGTTGATTTTAAAAGTGCCTAGGTCATTCTGGGGAAGAAAATAAAATATTCAAAAACCAATCAAATGAAAATCATTAAACTGTGGAACTAAATGGATATGAGTTTGAATCCTAGCTCAGGCGTTTATATCCCTTTATGATTTTGGTAAACTTCTATTCTGAGTGTAAGTTTAACTCATTTATGAAGTTGAGTTTAAATCTTTCCCTCAGTTTAGTTGTGAAGATTACATGAGAAAATGTGGGTGAAATGCTTAGCACTTGGTACATAGGTACTCAGCAAATGATAGTTATTACGGTAATTAGGTAGTGTTATTTAGCATTCATAGTATTAATAGCACTGAATAGGATTATTATAAATTATTTATGCTTGTAAACAAAAATGAGAGCCAACATTCATTGAAATGTTCTCATGGACAGACATTGTATTACGTTCTTTTTTTTTTTTTTTAAGATTTTGTTTATTTGGGAGAGAGCTGCATGCAAGAGAGAGAGAGAGCGAGCAAGCGTGTGTGTGCGTGCACACAAGCCAGGGGGAGGGGCAGAGGGAGAGGGAGAAGCAGTCTCCCTGCTGAGCAAGAAGCCCTTGCACGCTGGATTCCAGGACCTGGGATCATGACCTTGAGCCTGAGGCAGACACTTAATAGACTGAACCACCCAGGTACCCTGAATTACATTCTTTATACATTTTTTTTAAGATTTTATTTATTTATTTGACAGACAGAGAAATAGGGAAAACAGGAAACACCAGCAGGAAGAGTGGGAGAGGGAGAAGGAGGCTTCTCACAGAGCAGGGACCCCGATGCAGGACCCTGGGATCATGACCCGAGCTGAAGGCAGATGCTTAACAACAGAGCCACTCAACTAGTCCACAAGGTAGATTCTATTACATAAGGAGAAACTAACAGAAATTATAAATAAGTTGCTTGTGGGATAAAATACCGAGGATAAAACCCATTATATAACAGGTGTTCCCCCAGATGCCAATTTTCCTCTTTCCTTCCCTCTTCTCTCCTTCATAGCCACAGATGATAGTTCACCTAACTGAAACATGATGAAACTGTTCTACTTATCTCAGAGTGTCATGTTAAGTATTAGATGATATAAAGGATAGGAAAGTACTTTGAAGAATTGAAAACATCATGGATGTGAAAAATAGTTATCCTTTACTGTTGCTGTACCTGTCATTCCTCCCAGCTTTTAAGGCTCCAGCCACCGCACCATGACAGAGCTCCTCCAGAGGTCAAAAGCAAAGTTGCGGAGAAAGGAATGAGGGACAAGTGTCAGATGGCCTTTAACATTCTGATGTGCATGAAATGCACATGAAACATCAAATGTAATGCATTTGATGTATGCATTGTATTTACAGTATTGTAAATGTATTACATTTATTATATTATTATTTATTATTATTTTAAAATTTAATTTAAATTATTATTTATTACGTTATTATTAATTATTACATTATTATCCATATTATAGCATTACATTTATTGTATTATGGTATTATATTTATTATTATTACAGTATTACATTTATTACAGTATTGACTCTTGAAATGGGATCTTGATGGTTTGTGACATGTTGTAATTAATAATTGTGCTAAGGCATGAACTTAGCTTTAAGACTTAAGCCTTAAGAACTTAAGACTGAGACCTTAGTAGAAGAGCAGATGACTTAGATGGGGAGTGGGTCTCACTTCTTAGTATCCACATTCTAATGCAACTTTGTGAGGTGATAGCAAGCAAACAGTGTGGTAAAAATACGTGGGAAAATTGATTTCTTTAGTGCTTTGGCAGTGGGACTAAAGAAAAAGTAGATTAAGGAGAAGATAGACTTTGCATGATCAATAGAATGTTTACATATTTAGAAATTAGGAACTTGAATTTGACAATGACTTCATTTGATAAATGAATCGAATACAAGTTCTATGGGGAACTTGGTTTAAATCATATGATTTAATGGTTTTCTGAATTTGGGAAATTGTTAAAGGTCTTCGGACACATCCCAAGGATATCAGAGGTCTTCCAACAGTTTAAGGCAAGAAGAGATGAGTGATGTACACAAAGTAAAAACATTTTATACACCTGAAATTTAAAAAGAAAAGTGGACACTTCAGTACTAAGATAAATCTAAGAAATGATTTATGATGAATGCCTTTCTGACTAGATTCCTTTTTCTGGTGATAGGATTATCCAATAGTTGATTTCAAAGTGCCACTAATTTTGTTCCATGTGATATTAGAAAGCTCAGGTGCATTGGAAGGATACAAAGAGGTAGTGATCCAAACAAATTTCTTTTGATTCTCTGTGCTAATTCCCCCCACCCCCCATTTCTCTCTCTTGTGGTACAAGAAAAGAACCACCCCTTGTGAAGATGCTGAAAATAGGATGATAAGAGTGCATTTACCTCTCACTGATCTCCCTGGGCCAAGTTGCTTTTGAGAAGTTACTTTGGGCCTTTGAGCTTTGTTAATTCTCTCAGTTTGAAAAGCATGGACCCAACAGCACATTTGTAAAGTGCTTTGAGTCATGCAAACAAAGGTAAAGAATATGTTTTTATTCCCACCTCCACCCCCTCCCTCTGTCCGCCCCCCCCACCCCCTGCCCAGAATATCTAAAGGGAAAACTAAGCAAATATCATCAGTGGTCTATATTAATGGGTTCCAGTTGGGAAAAAAATGACTCATATTAAGCCACAAGAATGCAGAGCTTCCATTGCATGTTATTCCACTCAAGAAAAGGCATTTGCTGTTGGGCATTGTCTGTTTTACATTTGTTACCTCCCCTGGAAGTTCTCTGTAGGGTTGGAGCTTGGCTTGGACTATGTAGAACCCATCACTGAACTATTTATTTTGATCTCGTACATTTCGTAAAACATAAGAGAGGGGAAAATGAGTCCAAGGAAGATCTTGCAGGAGTTTACAATCACAATGGCTCTATAGAGTTTACTTAATTTTGGTTTGCCTGAAGAAACCTTGACTTGTACTGGTTTTAAGGCTTAGACATGTTATTCTCAAAGAAGAAAATATATTTTGTTCAACCCACAGATTTTAGATTTATAAAATTTGTTCAGGTCTTCTATGACACGTGTAAAAATTCTTATAAAAACTGCCTGTTACCACCTTTTCCTAAGCATGTAATGACTATTAGTTTAAATTTCAAATATAGTAATACCTGGGAAAATTCCAAACTTTAATGGAAACAATACAATGTAATGAACAATAATATAAGAACATGGATTTTTATGGACAAGTTGACTAAAGTGGATATCGGGACTTTACCTTATAAGAAATGTATGTTTACGTGATTTATTGAAACCCCCAAAGCCTTAAGTTTCCTCAATTTTAAACGGAGAATTATATTATGAAATTGAATTACCTAAAAATTCCAGTATTGAAATAATCTGACTTTAAAAAAAAAGATGGTGGGGCACCTGGGTGGCTCAGTGGGTTAAAGCCTCTGCCTTCGGCTCAGGTCTCAGGGTCCTGGGATCGAGCCCCGCATCGGGCTCTCTGCTCAGCAGGGAGCCTGCTTCCTCCTCTCTCTCTCTGCCTGCTGCTCTGCCTACTTGTGATCTCTTCTCTGTCACATAAATAAATAAAATCTTTAAAAAAAAAAGATGGCAGTTTTGCATAGTTTAACCTAGTATCTCTTACAGGCTTTTGTTTTGTTTTGAAGCGAGGATTAAGTAGGTTGGGGAAGAAATGTGTGTGAGGCCTTCAAAAAGTATGACTTCCCTTCTTGCTAATGGCAAGTTATAGTAGACTATGCTAGAGTCATTTCTTTCAGGCGACACTTTTGAAGTTAAGAATGTTTTGATGTTGAAATCTACTTGTAAATGACCGCTAATGACAAAATTTCCAGCAACTAAGAGACATTAACTCCTAATTTCATACAGTGTATATATTATGAATTATTTAAAGAGATATTTTGCAAGCGGCAGTGTGTTTTTGTTAATTATAATTTCAAAACTATTGAAGCTCACAATTAATTGCTTTTTAACTGGTAATGGTTTTCAAATTTTATCTCAATTTTTTGGCCTTTTAAAAGCTTTCTGTCAAACCAACCCAAGATTGAAGTACACGCAAAGAGAACTAATTTTAAAGGACATTAGCAGTGACTCTTTGTAAAAACAAAGGATTTAAAAAGCTATGTTTTGGATTTCAGGTACCGAGTATTGAAACATGTATCTTAGTTCGTAGCAGATTGCCTTCCTGGGCCTTTTCCTTTCTTCATCATTCATTCATTTATTAATTCATTGTGTAATTACTCCTCATTTTCCAATTCCCCAGCTCCTTTTTCCTCCAGACAGCAGGAACATTTTTAACATGTATCCTTCTATTGTTATTTTATTTGCATGTTTCTTTGAATTCACCGAAATGGTATTATGCATAGACTCATTCTGTTTCTTGCTTTTTTTTCCATCTGCTATTATGTTTTTAAAGTCTGTCATGTGACTATGCGGTTCTTTGGGGTTTTGTTTCTAATTGCTACACAGTATTCTGTGGTTCCCATCTGCCACAGTGTACTTGTCCATTCTCCCAGAAAGGGACCCTTCAGTTTCCTCTGATTTCCTATGACTTAATCACGACTCATGACTTTATCACGACTAAACATTGTGATAAACATAAAGCATATTCTTAGAGTACAGATATTATACATTAGTTTCCTGGTTTTGTGCTTTAGAAACTTTGCCCAGTCCCTAGAGGACAAGTCATCTGTTCATCTTGTAACAAAAGTACCCATTTTTGTTAGGATATTTCTATATACTTCTTATAAAGGTTTTTAGTGAGATTGAGATGACATTGGATGTGATCACACATAGTACAACTTTAAAAATTGATATTCAGTTGTAGTAACTGGTTTTCAGTGAGAAGTCTAAAGGTTGTTGGATAACTAAAGGGAAGAATGCAGCAAGTATTTAAAGTTATTATTTGATTTCTGTATTCCCACAGTTTTTTTCTTATGTATTGCACATGATATTAACCATTTAAACAAAAAACCTACCATTATAAACAGTTACAGTAAAAACAATAATAATAACACGTATAACATCAGACTTAGAAATAGAGGAAATGGCGGGGGGCACTGGGCAGTATAGTCGGTTAAGCCTCCAACTCTTGGTTTCTGCTCAGGCTGTGATCTCAGGGTCCTCAGAGGGAGCCCTGTGTCAGGTTCCTTGCTCAGTGCAGAAACTGCTGACGATTCTCTCTCCCTCTGCCCCTGCCCATTGTGCTCTCTCTTTCTCTCTCAAATAAATTTAAAAATCTTAAAAAAAAAAAAAAGAGAGATATAGGAAATGGAATAAATGTAGGAGAAAACATTAAAAGGATAGGTGAATAGAGTGGAATGGATTACAGAAAAGTAAACAAAGACGTGTCACAGCAATGATTCACCCGAACTATCTGAGCTGCAAAGTGTAAAATAATAGACAGCTGTATGGACCCAGAGACCAAGCAAGGTTACGAAGGTTGCGGGATGGAGTGTGCTTGGAAGGTTATTTCTTTCTTTTTTTTTTTTTTTATTTTGTTCATAGTAGCATATGAGGGCTTTCTTTATTAATACTTTAATATATGTAGAAATACTTTATTTTTTTCTCTGAAATGCTTTGGTAAATATTTTAAGAGCACGTAAGCTGACCAAGCTGTAAGAAATGTGTGATGCTCTCTGTCACAAGTGACCTGTGGTTTGGATGATATTTAATGTTTGGGCCCCACTTAAGTTGCAGTAGTGTGCAAGAATTGCTGTCTCTTACGCCCTTCCATTACCCTGATAGTTCTGTTCATTACTTGGAATCCCCCTTTTCCTTGCCAGCTATAATGTCACTCATTATAATTTCCCCTCTTTCCTGTTCCTGTCCTGTTATGTCCTATTCCGTTCTATCCTGTCCAATCTTATCCTGTCCAGCCTCGTCCTATTTCGTCCTGTCCTGTCCTGTCCCATCCGATTCTGCCCTTTACTGTCATGTCCTGTCCTGTCTTATACTGTCTTATTGATCCTGAACTTGAAGTAAATATCTTCTTGTTTATCAAAGGCTGGAAAAAAAGAGCCCAGTAGCTTAATGTCCTTCTTCTGGAAACTATCACCTTAAGCCATGGAAATATTTGCAAGATAATTTATAAAGTTTGCCATGGATTTTTCAGTATGAAAATAATGCATCCAATTAAGGGAAAAAATGGAAAAATGCACAAAATTCCTGCTGCACAATGAAATGCACAAAAGTTGAAATAAGAGGAAAATTGCCTTTCACATTTTCAGTATTTTAAGATAATATTTCTCCTCAAATTGTACTTCTAAGACTTTTCCCCCACTCCATTTTACTTACAAAATAATCTCTCTTGTGACTTTCAGGTTTATTAAATCTTTTCCATATTTGTTATAGAAAATGGGAGGAATTGCAAAAAATGCAAAAAAAAAAATCATCTCAGAACCACACCTAACCACCATTAACATTTTGGTTATTTCTTAAGTAAAAGTTTTTCATTTTTTTTTAAATAACATGATCAGAATAAACAGTTATATTTATATATATATATATTATTATTTATTATTATTATTATTTATATATAATAAACAGTTATATTCTTCTTTTAACATGCAGCGTTAAATATTATGTTAGGTTTATTTCTATTATATAATCACAAATAGTTATATAATACAAAATACATTTTTTATTTTTGATATTTCATTGAATAAGTACAAACATACCTGTTGCAAACACTCCCCAAATTTCAGACATTCAAATGGTCTCTATTAACCCAGAAAATGCTATGAAAAACATCATTGTGTAGAATACCTCCTTTGTTTGTATAATCATGTCCTTTGGATATATTATTAGAAATTCAAAGTGTATTAATCCATTTAATTTTATTTATTGCAGATTTTCATTGTGATCTATCCATTTAGCTTTTGGTACTTAATTGGTAAATTCATTACATTTCAAAAGAAATACATGCTTCTGTAAATTGAATACTGATGTTACCATAGAAAAAAATTAGGAATTCTCCTTTAGTTCTATATAATCTATGTTATATACAGATACACATTTTGCACATGCATATTATTAATTCATTTCCATTATACAAGTTTAACTTATTTTCTGTGGCTAAAGACTGTCCCATAATGTATAGATAATTTTTTTTTTTCATTTCTCTACTGTTAACCATTTTGGTCCTAGTCTTTTTGTTTTTATCACATGCTATACTGCAGTGAGTATCCTTATAGAAATTTTTATGTACACTTGGACAAGTATTTCTGTATGCCACTTTATTTTTTTAAGAAATTCCAAAGCGAGGGAGAGGGAAGGGTGGGAAAAAAATGAGATATTTTGGACCTATTAAATGTTAGGTTTTTTAGGGAAAAAAAGATTATTTTTGATTTATATTTCCTCTCTTATACCTATTTATCATCTTACATTTGATGTAATGCATTGTTCTACCAGGAGATGAACTAGTGTGGACCTCTGTGTGTTGACCAATTAAACTCTGAAGAATTTGTTGGAAGAGTCTAATGCTTAGAAATGTATGTGTCAGGGGTGCCTGGGTGGCTCAGTGGGTTAAAGCCTCTGTCTTTGGCTCAGGTCATGATCCCAGGGTCCTGGGATCAGGCCCCACATTGGGCTCTCTGCTCAGCGAGGAGCCTGCCTCCCTCTCTCTCTCTCTCTGCCTGCCTTTGCCTACTTGTAATCTCTGTCAAATAAATAAATAAAATCTTAAAAAAAATCATTAAAAAAAAAAAGAATATATGCGTCAGGAAGTTTAGGTGAATAGTCTATACCAGACAATCCATTCAGTCCATTTTACTGAGTACCTACTCTCTCAGCCATTTTGGCCATTTTGATACACCTAGAGTTTTCTTAGAATTAATATCTTATTGGAGACAGTATTTTTTTTTTCCAAAGAAAGACTAAGAGAAATTTAACTGGATTCATAGTTGAAAGTTCTAGTTAAAAGACATGCTGAGTTAGCTAAGATTGCTAATATTTTGAGGATCAAGATAGAATTTAAAGACAGTTTCATTGATTAAAATAATAAGTCATTAAGAAATAGGATTGAGTTCAGGAGAAGTAAAATGGTAATGAGAGAAATGAGAGTAACGAGAGAAAAATCTTAATATTGAATATTCTGTAGTCACAGTATGAGTTTTATTTATTTATTAATTTTTAAGATTTTATTTATTTGACAGAGAGTGAAAGAGCACAAGCAGGGGGAGTGGCAGGCAGAGGGAGAAGTAGACTCCCCACTGAGCAGGGAGCTGGATGCAGGACTCGATCCCAGGACCCTGGGATCATGACCTGAGCTAAAGTCAGACACTTAACTGCCTGAGCCACCCAGACACACCCACTGTATGAATTTTAGTATACGGTGTTATAGATAGTTTGATTACAAGCCTAACCAAGTGAGGGTGTACCATTGCTATGACTGTTACTTCCTTTCAAAATTATTCTAGTATATCTGTTTGGCTTCCAAGTTTTAGGAGGAATGTTGAGAAATTAAAAATGGTTTAAGGATGAGGAAGAATGATGCAAGGTTTTGGAATGATTGTTCCTGATGAAGAGTAGCTGAGATGTGACTAAATAAATATCCTGTAATTGTGATCAGATGTGCTGGACCTGTGACGGAAGAAAAACAGGGCCTGTCTCAGCTTTCTAGCCAACCATGCTCTCCAAAATACATGCCATTACTTGGTGCCTTTCCCTGTGCATGGCAAATTTCTGTAGGAGGAAGAACTGTAAAAATGACATAAAAGCAAATGTGCTGTAATTCTTGAGACCCTTGTTCTTGTGCTATAGATAGGAGTAGATTGTAAGAGATGAGAATGAAAATCTATAGAAATACAATGGGTGAATTAAAATCCATTTTGTCAACTAAAGATCAAGCCATTTTCATTTGATTTGTTTTTACCTTTTAGAACAATTCTCCAGGAGAAAGTGGAGCAAGTTTTGACTAGTTCTCCAATTCTAGGTTTTGGAGACAATAACCTTGGTAGGGGTCACAGGTATTAAGTGTGATAAAAATATGCTTTTTGATGTGGTGACCTGTTTAGTAGACGGCATTGCCTGTAGAAACCCATGAATGTATTTAATGCAGTTCTGGATCTCATTTAGGTTGAACTTCAACTTTTGCAGACAGACTCATTGTTTAGAAGTGAATCTCATCTGCTCTCTGGGTTTTTGGCACAGGAAAGACAAGATAGACAAAATCTAGACAGAAATACCATGTTACAATCTTGCTTTCTTGTCTAAGAACTGTATTTCTTTCTTTCTTGTAATAGACTTCTAAGGAAGGAGTACATTCCTATTGAAAATGGAAGAAAGTTTACTTCTAGAAAGGATGGAATGATAAATGATGGTGTATAAAAAGGAAGATCTGAGTTAAGCATAAGGAAATCCACATATGAAGTCAAGGAAATCCGCATATGAAGTCAGGATGGATTCTATTTTTTTTTTTTTTTTTTTTTTGGTGGCCCCTTTAATCATATGGAAACAAAATTTACCCCCTCTCCACTCCATTCCTGGCTGCATTTTTTTTTTTTTTTTTTTTTTTTTTAGAACTGATAGCTTCTTTAGAAACAGTGTTAAAAAAAAAAAAAGAGGTTTATAGATTGAAAGAGAGGTCAATGTGAGTCAAAAATTACATCATAGTTAAAATCTCCAGGGCAGTTAGTTGACAGAAACCAGCTAGGATCATTTGGCATGAACTATAGTTCATAATGGAATGAAGGGACATTCATGAGTTTTTGGATATACCCCAAGACCACTGAATTGGTAGTTTATTTTGGAATTTTTTAAAGAAATAATTACTCCAATTATTATTAACTGCTTTCTGATAGTTCATGGCATTATTGTTTTCATATGACACCTTATGAAAATAGGTAATCAACTTTTGAAGTAACTTTTCATTGAAATGTCATTTTTAAGAATCATTAAGTATGATCCTGCCTGTATGAAATGCCTATCATATTCTTAATTCATTAATATATTAATAGTGCACACTGAAATTTAAGTTAGGACCACAAGTTTGATTTAAAGGGATAGGGAAAATAAATTTTCTGATTTTCTGCCATGGACCATTTTGGTGATTGTAAAGACAACAAAAAGTGCTTACTATTGCTTTGGAAAATTGTATGGAATACTTTATGGAGTAGTCTCTTTTGCTCATGTTTCTGTCTCACTTATACTTTTCTTTGACTTTCATTGCTAAAAGCATATTTTCTCTGAGGAGTATTTTTTTTTTCCAAAATAATTTTCACTATTAATGAGCATGCACTTTTGAGGTCCCCAACAATAAGAGGCATTTTGGGCATTGCCCAAAAGCACTTAGCACTTGCCACTTGCTAGCTTTTGGGGTAAACAAGGAGATAAATAGGTAAAATATTCTAAGACAACATCTCAAGTACTCTAAAGGAAATAAAGGTTGGAAGAGGTGGAATGCCATCACAAATAGAAGGAATGGCGATAAACACCATGAGCTAGGGACAGTGAATGAAGATACGTGGTGAAAATTTAGAAGAGGAGCTGATTAATCTGGTAATACCTCCAGGAGCTGCATTAATTATAAAAGCATGGCCAGTGGGCCCTATGGGATCATCAATTTGGCTTATTTACAGACTTTTAATATAAGTTGGTACAAAAAGTTTTGCATTAGATGACCTATACAGACTCATCAAAGAGCTACAGTGGCCCTAAAGATTGTTTAGAAGTGAATCTCTTCTGCTCTCTGGGTTTTTGGCACAGGAAAGACAAGATAGACAAAATCTAGACAGAAATACCAATTTAAATCTTTAAATTGGGCATGCAGTTCCATTGAGTAAATCCTAGTCTCAAGAATGGTGGCAGTTGGGGAAATGGAGGCAGGGTTTTCATTCTTGGGCAATATGATACGATGGAGAGAACAGGTCTGAGTCTAACACTAGATGTAAACTCCATTTCTTGGGTGATCACTTTTGGTCTTGATTATTTATTTCTTAATTTCCAAAATGAGGACACTGAAGGATCCTCTCATAGACGCATTCATTTCAACCACCTTAAAGTTATTGAACACCCACTAATTGCTTAGAACTTTTCTTGAAATCTTTAGAATCAGCCAAGCGCAATAAAGCTCAGCTCCTATAGCTGCAACTAGAATCTTAATTCTTCAGAGCTGAGGATGGAAAGACAGGCTAGGAAGAAGTTATTTGTAGGAAGGCATGCCTTAAGAACACCTACATTTTGAAATTAGAGCAGGTTAGTGGATGGCCAGAGACTGGGATTTTGATAATAGCTTCTGCTGACTTTTTACTAGATGCTGGGTACTGCACTAGGTACTATATATACTTAATACTCACAATAACTTGTTGAGGTTGATGTATTGTTTTTATAGATGAGGAAAATGAGACATGGTAAGAAAATGCATCAGACCACACAGCTCATAAAGGTGTTTTAAACTTTTAAACTCAGGTTTGTTTGACTTTGAAGTGCATTCTAAAACAGCGATTGCCAAGCCTGGGTCTACCTCCTGGGGCCCCCTCTCCAGATCTAAAGAATGAAAATTTCGGAAAGTACAGCAGTGATGTGTTTATTTGTAAATAGTCCATCCAGTGATTTTAGTGTTCAGTCAGATAGGAAAATATTCTGTAAAGAGTTACACAAAATGACAGGGAGAAATACTGGTGGGATAACAGGTAAGCAATTGAAAGAGTAAGGAAGTATTATGGTTTGGAAAGTGCACTAGGCAAGATGTCTGGATTCACATCTCTGTTCTGGGGAGCGATGTGTTCTTAGGAAATGTCAGATAGCCTAGAGGCGGGCCTGGGTTCTAATCCCTGTTTCTTTCCAAAGCAGCATGTGAATAGTGGCAAAAAGAAGGTTGGGCCAGATGATGTGTAAAGCCCCATAAACTAGCTACAGTTCTGTGGCTATAAAATATGTGAGAATTAGGGGTTGTATAGGCTTCATTTGGTTTGATTAAAAAGAATCAACAAAATTGACCTTAATGAGTACAAATTTACATAGTTTTAAACAAATACAAAATACCAATCCAGAATATAAAATAATTTGTTATAAACCTTTATGGTAATTTTTATTTTTTTTCCTGGAAATAGTTGACTAATTGTTGACTCACTGAGAAGTAGCTACAGAAAAATGACCAGTTATTAAAACTTACTTTTAATACTTCTCTGGCCTTTTCATAGCCCTTTGGACAAGGGTGTTGCATAGATGTTTATGTGTAGAATGTCATATATCCTCAAAATTGTTGAGAAAATTCCCATTTGAGAGCAAAATGTTCATTTGAAAGTTAATTTACTGGAAAAGGTAGTTTGCAGGTCAACAATTTCAACAGGGTTTTGATACACTTTAATAGCATTGTCAAGAACCTAGGTGAAGATGTGGAAAACACAAATGTAAAACTTTTAGCCAAAGCAAAATTGAGAAGGAAACATGTCAGAATATAGGGTTTATGGGGCACCTGGGTGGCTCAGTGGGTTAAAGCTTCTGCCTTCAGCTCAGGTCATGATCTCAGAGTCCTGGGATAGAGCCCCGCATCGGGGTCCCTGTTCAGCGGGAAGCCTGCTTCTCCCTCTCCTTCTCCCCCTACTTGTGTTCCCTCTCTCACTATGTCTCTCTCTGTCAAATAAATAAAATCTTTAAAAAAAAAAAGATTTTATTTTTTTTTATTTGTCAAAGAAAGCGAGAAAGCACAAGAAGGGGGAGGGGCAGGCAGAGTTAGAAGCAGGCTGTCTGCTGAGTGACAAGCCAGCTCACGGCTCCATCCCAGGACCCCGTGATCGTGACCTGAACTGAAGGCGCCCCCCTTGAGTGGGCTGATCCACTCAGGTGTCCCAAGACGTGCATTCTTAATATGACCTACACAATCCAGCAGGCCTCCCCCCTTCTCCAGGTTTATGTTGTAATCACTTTCCATTTCCAATCCAACCACGCTGAGCTACTATTAAATTCTCATATGTACACCATGCTCCCCTTGACTGCATCAGTTCTCATGCTGTTTTTTTCTTCTGTATGGGTGTCTTTCTTATTTTTGAGTGTCTTGTACTCTCACCCTCAAAATCTCAGTTCACTTTTCACTTAATCATGGCAAACTTCCTGACCTTATTTGGCTTTCATTTCCTGTTACACATGCTCATGCTCTGTATTTCTTATTCACAGCATTGATCATTCTAGAATTTACGTTTGATTATGTAGCTATGTGATTCGTGTCTGTTTTCCCTACTAGAATATAAACATCCTAGGAACAGACATTCTCTGTTTTTTGTTCATGATTGAACTCTTGGTGCCTTGGGATATGTGCATATCACAATAAATATGTATTGAGTGAATACTGTAAGTGGAACTTACTATGGAAGCACAGAGGAGAACATTCAGAGAAAGGATGTGATATTGTGACCCCAAGGCAATAAATTATTTTTATATAGTGCCTGCATATTTTGGACTGGTTTTACTTTTCACAAAAGTTCTAAGAACTAGGATTACTGTATCATATATATTATATTAATTTTACAGATAAGAACATTTATCCTTCTTAATTTTACAGAAAAGGACAGTTAACTAGCTTAAGATGAATAGTTATTAAGTCGTAGATTTAAGATAAGAAACCATGTGTTTGAGATTTTAGGAAAATTGCCATTCACTTGTTCTACCCAGATGTTATATTCTTTTATAACTTGCTTCACATGGCATATGTTCTTATGATGTTCTTTGGGACGCATTAGTTCAGTCTTCTCTAACAAAATACTGTAGACGAGGTGGCTAAGAGAACACTTATTTCAGTTTTGGAGGCTAGGAAGTTTAGAATCAAGGCGCCAGCAGATTTGATGTCTGAAGAGAGCCCTTTTCCAGGTTTGCTGTTTCCTGACACGGAGTCTATGGAGAGTTGTGGCCTCTTCCTCTTAAAAGGACACTCATCCTGCAATGGGGGCCCAACTCTCATGGTCTTATCTAAACACAGTTACCTCCCCAAAGCTCCCAAATACTATGACATTAGATTTCTTCCTTTCCCTCCCTCCCTGCCTCCCTTTCTCCCTCCCTTCTTTCCATCCTCCCTCCCTCCCTTCCTTCCTCTTTCTTTTCTTCCTTCCTTTCTTTTTCTTTCCTACTTCCTTCCCTCCTTTCTTTCTTTTCCTTTCTTCCTCCCTCCTTCCCTTTTCCTTCCTTCCTTCCTTCTCCTTTCCTTTCCTTCTCCTTTCCTTTCCCTTCCCTTCCCTTTCCTTTCCTTTCCTTTCCTTTCCTTTCCTTTCCTTTCCTCCTCCTCCTCTTCCTCCTCTCTCTCTCTCTCTTTCTTTCCTTTCTTTTCTTGACATTAGATTTCATATGAACTTGGGGGGGGCAGACATTCAGTCCATAAAAAGGAGTAAGCTATGTTTTATTTGTATATACTCATCTAAAATATATTTGTGGTTTTAAAATTGCACATGGAATTCTCAGTTTATTTATGTTCTAGAGTCCTTGACAGGTAGGATTCTAAACGTGAAAGTAATACTGCCATCTAGTGACAACAGACTTGAATGAAGTTGATAGAGTAGAGTAGCGGTTAAGAGCTCTAGGAATGCTGACATGAATCAGTCACAGAGTGGACCTGGCATAACGTGGGGCGGTCCTTTCTTTTTAGTGAACATTTGAGGTAGCTGATTCTTACAGTGGTCATGCGCTAATAGGGACTAAGTAACACAAATGCTCTTCGCTGTAGGATGTCACGCACATAGTAAGTAGATCACGGGATATCCTATGACTGCACCACTTGACTGGGACCTGTCTCCAAGTTCCTTACTTTCCCCATTGCTTCAGAACGAGGGAGTTTTGTACTCTGATAACCTAATAAAGAGAAATTTTCATCTTAGTTGAGAAACTAAGCATATTCTGGAACAAGCATACATGAGGAAATGAGTCTTTGGTAAGACTTCTGGGTAGATTTTACAACATCGTTAAGGAAGAAGTGGAATGCCAAGATAAACTCCATCTATCCTAAGGGGACACTTAAAGCCACTCTGAATTAGATTGCTATGTGATTTAATGTAAGCACAACAATAAAACACTTCCAGACATGCAATAAATGGTTAGAAAATGAACAATAGGAGAATTTTCTTTAAATCATTGAACTAGAAAAGAAAATTGGGTAATTTATTTGTATCTCTTAAGTCCTACACTTATACGAGAGATTTTTGCTGATACATTTTAAATGAATTATTGTTTAGGTACATTAAAATTGCTGATAAAATTATCATCTAAAATCCCCTGAGCTAAAATTTTCTTATCATGGGCAGATGCCAGATCAAAGAAATAACAATTATTCTATTTCTCTGGAGGCCTAGATAACAAAAACCCATCACTCTGAAATAAATAAATAACTTTGCTGCATAAAGTGAGAATACTATATTTAGTATTTTTTTAGATAGTCTAGAGGGGATTATTTCTATTTGTTTACTTACTAGTATATTCATTGCAATATATCCCTAAGGTTTTCTAACTCATGGAGTAGAAATAGCTTAACTGGAAATATTAATTACTTTTTATATAAGTCAATGAAAATTATTTCTTTCCTGACATGACTTATTACCCCATCTCCCCTTCAGGAGCAATACTTCATGTGCTGACAACTAACATTTTGTAACAGAATTGCTATTTTGCCAGAAGTTAAGCTGGAAATCTCAGGAGCGTGAATAATTTTAAGATAAGAAAAGCATCTGACTTATACATATTTCTTAGTCAATAAAGTACTTTTATGTTTATTTTAGGACAAGAAGACAGATAAGACCCCATCTCTTGTTTTCATGTGATACACTATTTATATGAAGAATGTAGGTAGGAATAGACAATAGCAGATGACAATTTAGCAAGAGTTTGATTTTGAATTAGTTGCCAGAAAGTATAGCCTCCACACTGTGAATTCTGATTCTTTGGAAAAGAAAATATCGCATAATGTGGTTATGATTATCTTTGTATGGGACAGCTCTGATCTGGAGCCCTCCTAGGTTTGGGTTATGGAAGAACACTAGAGGCGTAGCGCTCAAGGTAAAACCTGAAAGATGGGGAGAGTCAGTAAGGTGAAGAGCTGAAAGGCAGGCAGTGGTTTGGAAGGAGGTTGTGTAGTCAGAGTGTTCTAGAGAGAACACAAATGAAAAAGCCTTATTTGAAATTGAAATTGAAAAGAGGATTCAAGGGCACCAGTGTGGGGGTCTGGAGGGCCCTTCCTACCCACGACGGTCTAGTGGGGGGCCCAACAAAAAATTGACTTCATGCCAGAAAAATGTACTCAGGTGTTTATAACACTAGTAGAAATGAGGGGAGACTAAGTTTTATGGCCGTGCAGAGCAGAAAGAGACCTGTTTCTTTTTGGGGTTTTTGGTGAGAGGGAAGAAGACAGTTCAAGATTGTCAAAGAAGTTGGGATTTTGGCATGATCCTTCAAAAAGAAGCAGAGTGAGGTCTGCAGCGAGTCTGTAGTCTGTCTTTGCCTTGACAGTGTTTTGACTCTTGCCTTATTTGTTCAGCTAGGATTGTGTCTAAGCAGAGCCTCCGCATCTGTTCTTAACCTCAACTGCAGCCTTATCCTTTTACCTGTGTGTCGGACGCTCCTGGCTTACCTTCGAGGATCCCAGAAGGTAAGAACGAAAAATCCTGGTCACAGATTCTAGGATCAAAATCAAGTGGAACAGCAGCAAGTTAGTACTACTTAGTTTTCATGGTCTGACCTTCTAATAGACTGACTTCTGGCATCTGCTGTCATCTACCAGATGATTGTAAAGACCGTGTCACCTGTCAAGATGATCAGTGAGCTATTCTGCAATGCTAGATAGAGGCAGTGGGTAATAGAAATGGCTATTAATAGTGTTATCAGACAT
Source organism: Lontra canadensis (assembly GCF_010015895.1). Taxonomy (NCBI): domain Eukaryota; kingdom Metazoa; phylum Chordata; class Mammalia; order Carnivora; family Mustelidae; genus Lontra; species Lontra canadensis. Next base: position 10,811,828 of record NW_022631001.1, read on the forward strand.
GGTGCTAAGCACTCCACAGAGGTAAGTGTGAATCCTCACAATGATTCTGTGGGTCTTATAGATGAAGACCTGAGGCACAAAGAGATTAAGGAACTTGACCAATGTCATGAGACTAGCAAAATGGCAGAGTTAAGATCAGTCCCATTTCTGAGATTTTGCCTCAATGAGATCCTGTGTTCTCAATTATTTAAGACCATGTGAGCAACCTAGAAGCTAGAGCTCTGCGCACTTGGAGCAAAATATACAGTGACTACTGGTGTTGGTGGCGATTTATCTCCTTTTCAAACACATGCATGTTTTAAGCTGTGTAATAGTCTCGGAGATGTCTTGGTTAAGATGTGATATCATGTGTGATGTTGTAAAATGAAGTAAAGCACTTTGGAAATTAAAACTCAACAAAATATTTTTTTGTCTTCGGTTGTCCTTGTGTGTGTGTGTTTCTTTTCTCTGTTGAAATAATAAGGCACTGCAGAATTAATACTGATACTCTAAAAGAAGTTGTTTGTATGAGGTCACTTGGATGTTCTGTGTGGTTCATATGAGCAGATTTACTGCAGTAAAACTTCTCAAACTTTTCAGTAATTATATTTAGAAACTCTACTTTTAATGCAGTAATTTGTGGAAATAACTCTTTCTCTAGGTTGCCTACCATTGTAAAATGCTAGGTTCTGATTCCTATGGCTGGCTATTGGCTTGGTGTGAAGAAAGAGAAGATAAATGGCAGGAAAAGTGCCCACCTAAGTTTCTCAGTATTTAAATAAGTCTTAAAGAGTGGTCCCCTGATGTGAAACATAGGAATTCAAAGATGCTTGACATTTTATTTCTTTATAAGATCAAGAAGGCATTTAAACCCATAGATGGAATTGCTTCATTTAAAAATCATCTTAGTTTTTGACTACAGAAGGAAATCATCTATATTGTACAACTCAAACATTCCAGAAATAAGAAAAGTAATCAGTGAAAGTTTCTCCTAATACTGTGTTAAAACAACCACAGATTACGGATTTGGGGAAAAGTCTTCAGATTTGCATAGAATGCCATTAATTTTAAACAACATAGGACTATAGTATAGTTTATGTGTTATCCTTTTACCTAACCATATATATGACACATATTTCCATATAAATAACAAGTCTTCTCACATTCTCTGTAATGGTTTAGGTGTTCCACTGATTAGATATATCATAATTATCTCACCAAGTTTTAATTCCTAGGCCTCTGTCATATTTCTAAGACTTTGATATCATGTACAATGCTATAGAGAAAAACTTTGTACACATATCTTATTCCCTGCTTCATTTTCACCACACTGAATTTTATTTAGGTTCCAAGCAGGAGAACCAGAAGATTGTTGGATAAAAGCCGAACATTCCATATAACCTGTGGTGTGACTATCTGTATTTTTTCAGGTGAGAAAACTAAACGATGTGAAAATACTACCTTTGAACACATGTTATGAATGGCATTTTTGTGGCTCTGCAAATTATTTGCTGTCACCAACTTGTGATTGTCTCATTCCATATCTTAAGTTTCTCTTCCATGTGTTTAAAGAGAGTTGCCTAACGGTGCTACAGAAAATGAGCATGTCTTACACATTATAGATATAGTTTTCACATTACAATATATGAGAGTTGGCCTTCAAGCTGTTAATAATTTTTTTTTATAAGTAAATACTTTCATTTAGAAAGACTAAAAGAAACAAGATAAATGTTTTTAAGGTTTAAAAATAAAGATATGATAGGACTTTAAATGCATACAAATTAGAATGTGAAACATACATTCATAGAATGTGATTCCATTTAGAAGTATATTTGATAAATATTTCTTTGATGTTAATTCTTGGTATTAAATGTCAAATGTTCAGTTCCAAGTTAAAATATCAAGCAAGGGTCTTTTGGCTTTTTAAAAGAGTCATTTTAAAATAAGTTTTTATCCTGAATATTTATGTGATATTTTTCAAATTTTGGAATGGCAGGTGATAAACACATTAATTAAGTATATGGACTTTGGAGACAAGGTTGTGTAGGATCTATCCCCAGCTGCCTTTCTACCTTATTGTGTGACATAAGCATTCTGGTCTTTGATTTGTTGTTGCTTTAATCATAAAATGATTGACAGTATGAGATCGCCCATAGGAAGTTTTTAGGATGGAATTTTTTATAATTTACAAACTCAGGGGTTAATTATCTCAGTGGCATAGCACCTGACATTTTCCTCTAGTCATGATTTGATAGGACAGAGCTGTTTTTACACCAGGGACATTTGGTCTGGATATGTATATATGGCTACTTTGAATCAGGCATATCTTCATGCAGCCACTATTGAGAGGTCATTAAGCTCTCCACTTTTAAAAAGTTACCAAGTATTGTTGAAACAGGCATCTGCACTGTTTTGTCCCTGGACATTTTATTGGTGGGTCCCGCCTCTGGAGGCAAGAGATGGGGAGAGGCTTGGGTGGGATCAGGACTCCATACCACTCAAGAGGCTGGGGACAGAGTAAGAGTCCAAAATGAGATGAGGACCAAGTGTGTGGCCAGGGTCAGGGCTGGGTTAGAACAGAGGGCGTGAAAGGTCAGGAAAGCGGGAGGGTCTGGGAATGTGGACACATTTGTAACTTGGTTTGTGCTACACTGTAGTTGTGTCCAAATATTCTGGTTCAACTGGAGAACAACCAAAAGACTGAGATCGCGTAGCGTCTTGCCATGAATGAACATGCATTCCAGACAGTTTCATTCTGCCACTCACTAGTTGTCTGACCTTAGCTGGTGGCCTCTTCTGACCTTCTGTGACAAAGGGATGTTTCTACCCATTTCATTGTTTTGTTGAGAGAATTAAATCAGAAAATCTACTCAAAATGTCCAGCCTGGCTTTCTCTTTGCTGCCCCAAATTAGAAGCCCCAATTTCTTTTGACCTGAAAGTCCTTTAAAGAAAGTGAATATATCCCTTAAGGGTGTATCTCAAACAACTGATACCTAGGGCTTTTTTTTTTTTTCCCCCCCCAGGAGAATTCAGAAAGAAGGAGCCACAAACATGTAGTTAACATATAAACCTTTGATTTAAAATGAAGGGATTTTTTAAAATTTAAACATTTTAGACATGATAAAGCTAGAGGACACAGATCGTTCTTAAATAATCTTTTATGCCTATGCCATAGTTGCATCCCTCCTGGACTGCCTCTTAAAAATTTCCTTAGAATTGTGTCCTTGCTTGTTAGTTAACCCCCTTCTAACTTCCTGTCCACTTTTTATGAGACCTTTCTCCTTCCTCTAATTTGACTCTGGAAGGAGCTTATCAATCCTTTTATCAAACTTTAACTTTGAAGTTAGTTAGCATTCTAGTCCTTCTCTCACTTCTATTTGTCTTTGTGAGTCCTTCAGAACTCTTGGCATACCTACATCTCATGTGCTAGGTTGGAAAGAACTGTAAAGTTTTCCAGTTTCTACTCACGTTTTCTGTTGAATAACTCCATGCCCTATATTGGTATGGACTATAATGGTTCACTAGCAAAGTTCAGGTCACTTATCTCATTAAGTCTCCTATTTCTGTCATTGTCATTTACAGAGAACTAACCTGACTGTTGGTAGCCATGCAGCAAGAAAACCAGATTTCTAGTTAATTATCTTTCATCCTTTCTAGTACATTGTAATGTACTGTTAATTCAGACCCTATTTCTCCTACAAGAAGAGGTTGGGAAGGGAGAAGGCATTCTCGTCCAATGCACACGTTCATTTGCTCCTTCCTTGTCCAGCCTCCTCAAGATAATTTTCCTTCTTCTTGGCTGTGCCAAAATGAGTTTTTCTTCAACTCTCTTATAATTTCCTAATACTTCCATCCTCTGTGTGAGCTCTGCATTGGTTGAGCTCTCTTTACTCTGCCAGTGTAAGCTGAAGATGAAATGATAATTCTTATTTTCCTGAGTTTTTAATCCCAATGAAGTGATTACCAACACTTTTGCTGTGGGGTTTAGGAAATTTAGGAAATTACTTCTTGAAGTTATGGATTGTGAGAAATTGTAACTGCCTGAAAGTCTTTCAGTGAGCCTCTCTTTTAGGTTGAAGTGTACAAGACCTATAACAGATTAGAGCTAGAGGAGAGGTGAAAAATGTAGAAAACTCAAATATCCAGGAGCTATTTAAATAAATAAATACATCACCATATTATCACACACTGGAACATGTTGTTTCCTAACCTTGACTTGCTAGTTGTTTAATTCTAGCCTTTGAAAATTCAGTTTCTTTACATGATTTCTAATACCCAGGTGTCTGTAATCAAGACTTTTGGTGTCTTTAAACTTTCCCTTTTCAATTTAATATTTTTTTGCTCAGGTAGCTGTCAAAGTTTGGACCCTATGTTAACTTAGGGAGAGGAAGGGAGTCCTCTTCGTGGAGCGTATATGGAAATCCTATTGATCTGAGCCTCATGTGATTTTGCAGGTGTGCACGTGGCTGCCCATCTGGTAAACACCCTCAACTTCTCAGTGAACTTCAGCGAGGATTTTGCTGAACTGAACGCAGCGAGATACCGAGATGAGGTGGGTGGTCTCCTTTTGCTTGTCGTGAGCCCACTAATGAAGGTCTGTGATTTTCATGGAAAATTTGTACCTTGCTGCTCCTTTTGAGTGCTTTTAAAATGCAGTTGTCAAGTTGAGTTTTGTTCCTTTTCAATAGAAAATACAGGTAATTACTATTTCAGAGTGTCTCCTGCTGAAAATGGGAGTTCAAGAGTGTCTACTTTTTATATTCTGCAGCGTTCAAATGGGGGCCATTCAGGCCTGCCTCCTGCCTCCCAGCAGTGTTGTCTGGTTTCTATCCAGTGGAGACTGTCCACAGTGTCTTTATGGGCACAAGTTTGTTTTTGTTTTTTGTTTTTGTTTTTTTTTAATAAGTCAGATGCCGTTCTTGGAGGTGGTGAAGGGGAAGGGTAGAAAAGCAGGTTGACTCTTTGAGGATCTTGAATCGTCTGTTTATTTGACTTAAAAAACTTCACTGAGTTTTAGTGTTCCTCTGTTTTGTTTTGTTTTAATCCTTGATACAGGTGAACTTGAGCTGAGTCCTGTAGCATGTAATATCTGACTTAGGGTTGCTTTTCTCCAGGGGGCGGCACCCATGAGATGAAATTGTATGTTCAGGGTGCTGGGGTAGAGCCTAATGAACACGTGTTAGCTCTCCTTTGCTCAGGACTTATCCTGTCCTCAGTCTGCCTTTCCTTCACGCCAAGACTACATCAAAAACTGCTGGGAATGGAGCTGGATCTCCCTGCCCTTTCTGCCAGGTCTGGCAGGGACTTTGTAAGATTGTTCTCCATCCCCCCTAGTCTCTCTTCTTTTCCATGTGTCACCGGAGTTACCGAGATTAATACTGCTATGATTATGTGCTTGATATCCTTCCTGGAATAAAACAAAGAGAAAACTAACAATGAACACAGAAACAAATCACAAAACCAAAATCGCCAGCAGCCTTTCATAAGTCCTTTGATAAGACTCTAGTATTCTTAAAAACACCAATATGATGTAACTGGTCTGGGTTGGGGTCCGGCCTTGATATTTGTTAAAAGTTCACCAGTTAGTTGGGGTGAGCACCCAGCATTAAGAGCCACTGAGAAAACCAGCTCCTCCAGAAGCTCTTCATACGGAATGATTCCAGAACCCAGAACTGGAAACACCACCGTTTGTTTCTGTCTCCCACGGCTTCCCCCCATTCCTTTATCCCCCTCAGCCCACAGAACATGGACTTCTTTGTTTCCTATGTCTGCCATGGACCTGCCTCTTTATCTTTGCTTCTTTGCTTCTCTCTCTTTTGTTTTTGTCATTTTGGGTCTTTAAGAACTAAAATGGTTCTCTCATTTTAATGTTATATACTTGGAATATTGTAAAATATTCCAAAATTTTAATCATAGGTTTTTAGTTATTTTCTTTCATACTGTGAAGGATATGTACCCCAAATAAAATATCTTAAAACCCTCAAGCAAATGAAGTTTGAAAGTGAAAGCTTCTTCTCCAAAAGTAGCCACAGCTAATAACTTTCTGTTCTCTTATATTTTGAGGGGCATTTTATGAAACCTAGTCCTCAGCAGTTTTCTTGTTTCCATAATCACATGGACTGTAGCTTGCTGTATCAGAAAGTATAGATCTATCACTTTCTTCATCTTAATGTGCGATGGTTTATTTTTAGCCTTTTCCTTATTCACAGATGATTAGGTTGTTTTTGAGTGAACCACACTCCAATAAATTAATTTTTTATGTGCTTCCGCTAGGCAGATTCCTAGAAGTAGAATTTGCTTTCAAAACTATGTACATTTTTAGTTTTGAAGGACATTGCCTTGTTGCCTTTCAAAAAGGCTTCATTAGTTGACACACTTCTACCAAGTTTGTCAGAATGCTTGTATCTGCTTTTTTTGTTTTTCTTTAATTTTTGCCAGTCTGACAGATGAAAAATAGTAACTCATTATTTAAATTTTTATTTCCCCTTTCTTTGTTTCCTTCATTCTTTCTTTCTTTTTTTTTCCTCCCTCTTCTTTATTTTAATAAATGTTTTTGAGCCCTTAGTGGGCATCAGACAGTGTGCTAGAGGAGGATGAAAACACACGCATACACATACACACACACACGCACACACACACACACACACACTGCATGCATAAACAGGTACAGCCTTCCTTGAGTTGTCTTTGAGAAAGACTGATTTGTGCCATGCACCCTGTTGTCCTTTGCTTTGTGCTCTCTGTCTTCTCCAGATTTCTTTTTTTTTTTTTTTAAGATTTTATTTATTTATTTGACAGACAGAAATCACAAGTAGGCAGAGAGGCAGGCAGAGAGAGAGGAGGAAGCAGGCTCCCTGCTGAGCAGAGAGCCCGATGCGGGGCTCGATCCCAGGACTCTGGGATTCTGACCTGAGCTGAAGGTAGAGGCTTTAACCCACTGAGCCACCCAGGTGCCCCTGTCTTCTCCAGATTTCTAATGACCCAGCCTTCAGCTCCTGGGTGGCACGTTCTTGATGGCCTAGCTGAATCTGCCTCATGCTGTCATCTTTGAAACTGTCTCTTACTTTCACATTTCATCTCCACTCGCGGGCAGTAGTAACTGTTCTGTCTTCTGAGTTCCCATGGCTATTTGTTCTGGTATCCAGATTTCTGACACTACCACTTTGTTCAGCTCGTCTTGTATTTTCACTAGTTGTTTATATACTAGGTTCCTCTAGGTTACCCTTGAGCTGTGTCCTAATGGCAGAGGTAGAAGTCATCTGGCCCCAGTGGGATGAGGAGCTCTTACGAGGCAGGTGGCCCTTAGAAAGCCACCCTTTCTGAAGGTGGCTTCTGAAATTATTTCATATGAATGGCTTCCTACTTTGGATACAGGGTGGCCTGATTCCAGAGCAATGGAGGCCTAAGAAAGAATTTCCAAAGTTGTGCAATACTATGCACCATTAGGATGAAAAACAAATCTACAGATCTCCTGGGGATTGACCTCAGTTTTCCAGAGATAGAAAGGGAGTTGCCTAAGGTCCATTTCACTATGAAAGATGTAGTTTAAAGGACAGATTACACTAGCAATATTACTTTTTACAATTCTGAGTAATAGAAACCTATTCTCTGTATTTGAGTATCATCACTATTTTGCATGGTACTTGAAACATTGTAAGTATTCAGTTAGTATTCTTTGCACTGAATTTATAGTGACAACCCTCCCTGTATATTTTCTCACTTTTGATTCTCACTGTCTCAGCATCTTGTAGGGCAGAACATTATAGTCAAAGATACTGAGTTTCAAATGGTCAAAGGGTAGGCTTCAGGCCACTGTTAATAGCTTGTAATTACCCATTAAGATGAAAGTCTACATTTTCTGATTTTATTCAGCGCTCTTTGTATCTCAGAAGGACAGTCTTCTCTGTGTTGGATTTTTTTTTTTTTAAAGATTTTGTTTTTTTGAGAGAGAGTTTGTGCATGAGTAGGGGGAAGGCGGAGGGAGAGGGAGAAGCAGACTCCTCACTGAGTGAGGAACCCATTGTGGGACTGGACGTGGGGCTCAATCCCAGGACCCTGAGATCATAACGTGAGCTGAAGGCAGATGCTTAACCAACTGAGCCACTCAGGCACCCCTGGGGTAGATATTTTTAATTTTTCAGCTGAGAAACAATTAGGGAATTTCTGAAACTTGCTTGTAAGTGACAGAGGCAGGACTCCCTCCCCCAAATATTAAAAATATAGATATTTTTAATTTTTCAGCTGAGAAACAATTAGGGAATTTCTGAAACTTGCTTGTAAGTGACAGAGGCAGGACCTCCCCCCCCCCCAGCAAATATCCTGGTTCCAGAACCTGTGTTGCATGAAAACATTATGAAACCTGATTGAATTTCTCATATCCACTGAGAGAATAGTGTCTTAAATGCCTAATGGATCACATACCCAGAAGGTTCCTTGTAGAATTTTACATTGTCAATATTTTGTTTTTCAGTCAATTTTTTTTCCCTTTTTCTCAGGATCCTAGAAAACTTCTCTTCACAACTGGTAAGTTGTTTTTCATTGCTCTTTCTGAAGATTCAGGCAAATCTTTGAGAATAAGCATCATCGAACTACACAGCAATTCAATGTATGTTAAATATAATGTGGAAAATTTGCAACCAGAACAACTGTTACCAAACTTAAGTTGCAGTGAAAACAGAGGGGTAAGGCAAACAGTGGGGTTCGAATGAATGAAGAGTAAAAGGAAGTAAACACATTTGCCTTCCATATGTTCTTCCAATAACAACAGTGCAATGCCATGCGGTTATTGAGGACCTACTCTGTGCCCCTGGCTGTGGCAGGTGGTACTGAAGATAATACGCATGGAGTAGGCTCCTACCCTCAAGGTGCTGGAAGGAAACACCAAGCACTCTGATTATCGATGGAATTCTTATAACTCAGTAATTTAGTAGGACATTTGGTGATCTTATAACCTACATAAAAAGGAGGAATGAACAGTCATTAAAATCGGTTGTTTTTCTTGAAATGTGTTTCCTTTTTCAACTGTAATTTACTTTTCCTTCTCAAGCATATTGTCCATGAAATCTCAGTCTAGACTATTCATTTGTTAAAGCACATGTAAACATCTCAAAATTTTGTCCTGATGTTAGTATAATTTTACTAAAATTCTTCTTTTTCTCAACTCTGCATTTATAAGGACAAAAGCCAAAAACCTGCATTTGGGGGCTTTTTAGCACATTATTTCAGGGATAAGGATGATTAGGTTATTGATAGGGTCTGTCATATAGGCTTGGCTACCGTTAACACCCCGTTAAGGATCGGGATTGCATAGGAGACTGAGGCATGATCTGTCAAATGTATTGTTTTTCTTTTCAATCAGTTTTATGATAAAAAAAGCAATAATTCTGGTGTTTTCCCCTTCCCTGTCAGAACTGTATATTTAGATTTATAAAATACGGTTTTTTCCTGTTTATTTATGTATGACGTTTGCCACTTACAAGGTATTTCACGGTTTCTCTTTAGGAACACAATTTTAGTTTTGCTTACAACTTTGCTCATTGAAAGCATGTTTTTAATTTAAGCTTTAAGAATTGGATGAGAAATAGGAAGGAGAAAAAACAGAAAAACAAAACCTTATGTGTGAATCAATATATGTTTTGGGTCATATGAATTCATTTTACAGAAAGAATCAATTTTTTAATATTTTTAATATTTTTTATATTCTTTTTAAATATTTTCTTTTTAAATATTACCTTCTATAGCACCAAGTCTGGGTGAAACATTGGGACATGTAAAATGTTTGAAAACAAAGTTTAGTTTTCAAACATACAAAAAGATTTCTTATCTGACCAAGACATTACATTAAGAAGCTTCGTATAATGAATACTTGTACAGAAACATGTGACCTCTCCATATAGCATAAAAACCCACCATCCTTATGTTGTTCCCCAGACGTTCCCATGAATGGTGTTGGACTAACTAGAGATGATACTTAAAAAGACAAATTAAAAAAAAAAACAAAAACCCACAAATTTCCTGGCGCCATCCTAGAGAGTCTTTGTGGTGTGACCCAACAGTATGATTCATTAAGCTTCCCGTGTACCCTGGGAGTCCTCGTTTCACCCTTATTGGACATCCCATCATACTCTTGTAATTCCCTTCCTGGAACACCTCACTGTTGTCTGCTCTCTTACTTGATTCTCTCTCTCTCTCTTTTTAAACTCAGCCCACTTCTGCTCCTCCTTTGAGTCTCAGCAGACACGCCCCATCATGCGCACATTCATCCCTGATTCCAGTAGGCAGAGCCGGTCTGTTTTGTTGGCCTTCGTTCGTTCCTAAAGAGACATAGTAAAGTGCTATGTTGTGGAATAATTTCTTTCCTTACAGGTATAATCTTTTCCACTGGAAAGTAAGCTTCTCAGGTGTGAGGTACAGCTCTCTGTAGGGCATGCAGGATCCCAGGTACATATTTTTTGGTGGAGTTTTTTTCGATACAAACAATTGGAATTCATCCCAAATCAGCATGTCAGCCTCATTTCAGTGTCTTAGTCTACATCATTTCATGAAAGATGTGTGCTAGCCAGAGGGAGCCATCCACTTCTCAGCTTGAAACCCAGCCTGGAACCCCTAACTATGAGTCTAGACCTTTGAGGGCATCTGATTGACCCTACCGAGTAGTAGGTGAGAGAACAAAGCAGAATCAAAGGATGTCAAGGGATAAGAGACCATTTTCTACAAATAGACTTGATCTAGTTTTATATTACTAATACATCTATGACTAATACTGTTTCATAGCTATCTTTGAACATCATTAGGCCTAGGAAAAACCACATTTCTGACAGAGGAATGCATGCATGTTTTTAGATGTTCTAATGATAATGACTTTTTTATTAGTTAATATGTTTCTTGGATTTTCGTTTGTTTAATGTTACATTAAATATCTCTGTCCTTAAATATTTTTCAACATAATCTACAACTGAGAAATTAAGGTTGTTTCAGAGAAACTAAAGCCTGTGGCAGTTCAAGTGACATAAAATATGGTTGTTAGGTCACTCAATAAGAAATGTTAAAAACAGTCCAATTAAGAATTTATAAAATAAAAAAAAGAATTTATAAAGTAAAACAAATTTAAAAGACTGGATTGTTCAGATATGCATTTCAAAACATTTGCTACATTATTTCCAAATTTGGTAGAAGCTTGTATGATGAGAAGAAAATGCACAGTATCCAATTTCAATTAGAAAAACCCTCATAAACAAATAATATTGTGTTTCTAGTTACATTAGAAACAACAGGATAATGAGTACAAGATGGTATATTTCTGACCACATCTGGGTATGGATGAAAATGATCTCTCAGTTTCATCTAGAAATGGCAGTACACTGTAGTCATTCATTTTAAAGGCAACTAAATTACAAATGTAATATGCATAGATAAAAAGTAATAAAAATAAACATATAAACATGTCTTTTCTAAGGAAACAAGTATAGTTTTTGCTTCATAATTTGAATGATTCAAAGAGAGAGTGTACTTCATTTTGGCAAGTGACTTTGCCCAGTAAGTTTTGACTAACTTAGTTATTTCCAACCTGTTCTTCCTGACTCCTGAAATGTATGTAGTAATAGAGGCTATTATATTGGGTCTTAGCTGAGCTGTCCTTGAAAGCTAGGTTAGGGTGCCTTTTGATGTACCTGGAAAACACTCAAGCTTAGCTCTCTTTTAGCACTTAATGTCCTAGGTTGCATTTGTCTACTTATCCTGTCTCCCACACTGGACGGGGATTTCTTTTAGAGCAGGATTCTTTTTTTTTTTTTTTTTTTCCCCTCACTTAACAGTAGACCAGAAATGTCCAGAAAATATTCACTGAAAATAAAAGCCAATTGTTTAACTCTCCTACTTGATACATAGATCTCCTTTACAGCATCCAGATAATCAGTTAGCTAGCCTCTGTTTGTTTAATTCCAGTGACAGAAAATCATAGCTTCTTAAAGTACTCCTTTTTTTGGTGGGGGGGGGGACCATTGTAATTGTAATAATTTTTTTAAAGATTTTATTTACTTATTTAAGAGAGAGTGTGAGCAGGGGCAGGGGTAGAGAGAGAAGTAGACTCCCCACTGAGTGCAAAGCCTGTCATGGGGCTTAATCTCCTGACCTTGAGACCATGAACTGAGTTGAAAGCAAGAGTTGGATGATTAACTGACTGAGCCACCCAGGCACCCCTAATTTGTTCTCTTCATTTTTAATTTTAAGTAACTTATCTTCATTGATCCGGTCTGTTACTTTGTAAATTACAAACTTTGGTCTTTTTATACGTCTGGGAGCTAGAAAGGAAACATGAATCCTTTAGATAAAAAAGATAACTTCATAAATCTGAAAGAATATTAAAAAGCATGGAATTGATTCTCCTAAGTTTACAGATGAGATCTAGTGAGATTGGGGTTTGTCCTAAGGGACAGTAATAGGACTATTTAATCCCAGAATGGGTATCTCATTGGCTAAGCTGTCTGCTTCATCTTCAAATGACTGATGCCAACTATTTTATTACCCAACCCCCAGATCTTTCCAATACATTTTCCATGTTCTGCTCTTAAAAGCATTTCTCTAGTTAAATGTTTGAGGAAAGATCCATTCAAATTTAAACTGGTTTCTTGATACTAGTACTTGCCAGAGACTTTAATTTACTAATGTGTCCTGTGACTCTTCAAGGAATAGTTATTACACTTTTGAGTAACAGAAATTAATATCTCTAGAAACTAATATTCAAATAATATACTTTAAAAATTATGCTTCTACACTATTTAACATGCTGTTTTTCCAGGTGTCCTCATGAAATGATTTGTAGACATTCCATAACTAATCTTGGCATATTTAGAACCACATGGGAAACCTTATGGGCAGACCCAGTAGACCTTAATGAAGCCCCAAGACAGTTAGTGGAAAAGCCTCTCCAGCCACACATTTCACATCTTGGAGCCATCTGGGATTCTATCATTTATTTATTCATTTGGCCAAATAAGGGTGTTTTGTTTTAATTACTTAAAGCCAGAGAGAAAGACCTCCTCTTTTTTTTCTTCTTTAAATGTATTGAGTTATAATTGAGGTACATGAAATTATTCATATGTAAATTATGATATTCAGTTGGTTTTGGCATATGTATACACTTAATGAAATCAAGACCAAAATCAAGATGACAAATATATCTATCATTCCAAAAAGTTTTTTGTGCCTTTATAATGCATTCTGCCCTTTACTCCTCTTAGTAACTAATCTGCTCCCTATCACTGGAGAATAGTTTGGATATTCTAGAATACTATATAAAAGGTATCACAGAGTTTATACTCTTGGGATTTTTTTGAGGGGGAGAGTGTCTGGCTTTTTTCACTCAGTGGAATAATTTTGTGGTTCATGCATGTCGTGTACAGTTTATTTTTTTAGCTGCTGATTCATTTTCCAGGTACAGATATTACCACAATTGTCTATCCATTCACTTGCTGATGGAAATTTGGGTTGTCTACAAGCCTTAACTGTTAAAAGTAAAGTGGCTATGAATATTTTTGAACAAATTTTTATGTAGATATATGTTTGTATTTTGGGAATAAAAAGGCTGGGACATTTTATAGGCATGTTGTTCTTTATAAACAGCATTTCTCTGTATTATTAGTCTTTTAGTGTGAACTAGTACAGTCATCTTGTTCTTTTCTGACCCCTAGGAAGTTAGTACTCACCTGGGGCAATGGGAAAGATGAGAAGGGAGTGCCCTGGGAAAGACGTGTAGGGAAGAGATGATTTGGTTTAAGCATATCAGGAAATAGAAGTCTTGTTAGGCTTCCAAATCTGTACAGTGGAAAGACTGAGGAAGAAAGAGTATCCAACTATTAAGTATACAAAAACTAATTCCTTAATTTCTCATGTGGATCTTCACAAGTAGAAACTTGTTTCCACAGTACTGAGATTTCTTTCTTTCTTTCTTTTTTTTTAAAGATTTTATTTATTTATTTGACAGACAGAGATTACAAGTAGACAGAGAGGCAGTCAGAGAGAGGAGGAAGCAGGCTCCCTGCTGAGCAGAGAGCCCGATGTGGGGCTCAATCCCAGGACCCTGGGATCATGACCTGAGCTGAAGGCAGAGGCTTTAAACCACTGAGCCACCCAGGCACCCCTGTACTGAGATTTCTAATGTTATTTTTCAGAGTTTCTAAACTGTTGGGCTTCTAAGGAAGCATACCTATGGTGCTCTTCTGTTGTTCCCAGCTTGTCTGCTTCTGCTAGTGCTTATAGTTCATGATGGCCCTTCTGTTTCCTAGGTGGTTCTTTGGCAAGGAGAGAAGTTGGGGGACAGCTATGCTTTTGGAGACAAAGTTGTTTCAGTAGCTTTCCATATAGATTTAAGATGGACTCTCTTAGCTCCGGGTTATTTGGGACTTACTGTTGCTTGTATGATTGTAGTAGTAAATAATGTAACTTATCGACAGGATATTTTATTTGGTAGGAATAAGATAATAAGAAATGAGACTATTGTGATTTTAGTTCTTTTTTTTTTTTAATTTTATTTTTTATAAACATATATTTTTTTCCCCCAGGGGTACAGGTCTGTGAATCGCCAGGTTTACATACTTCACAGCACTCACCATAGCACATACCCTCCCCAATGTCCATAACCCCACCCCCCTCTCCCAACCCCCCTTCCCCCAGCAACCCTCAGTTTGTTTTGTGAGATTAAGAGTCACTTATGGTTTATCTCCCTCCCAATCCCATCTTGCTTCATTTACTCTTCTCCTACCCCCTTAACCCCCCATGTTGCATCTCCTCTCCCTCATATCAGGGAGATCATATGATAGTTGCCTTTCTCCGATTGACTTATTTCGCTAAGCATGATACCCTCTAGTTCCATCCACATCGTCGCAAATGGCAAGATTTCATTTCTTTTGATGGCTGCATAGTATTCCATTGTGTATATATACCACATCTTCTTCATCCATTCGTCTGTTGATGGACATCTAGGTTCTTTCCATAGTTTGGCTATTGTAGACATTGCTGCTATAAACATTTGGGTGCACGTGCCCCTTCGGATCACTACGTTTGTATCTTTAGGGTAAATACCCAGCAGTGCAATTGCTGGGTCATAGGGTAGTTCTATTTGCAACATTTTGAGGAACCTCCATGCTGTTTTCCAGAGTGGTTGCACCAGCTTGCATTCCCACCAACAGTGTAGGAGGGTTCCCCTTTCTCCACATCCTCACCAGCATCTGTCATTTCCTGACTTGTTAATTTTAGCCATTCTGACTGGTGTGAGGTGGTATCTCCTTGTGGTTTTGATTTGTATTTCCCTGATGCCGAGTGATATGGAGCACTTTTTCATGTGTCTGTTGGCCATCTGGATGTCTTCTTTGCAGAAATGTCTGTTCATGTCTTCTGCCCATTTCTTGATTGGATTATTTGTTCTTTGGGTGTTGAGTTTGCTAAGTTCTTTATAGATTTTGTATACTAGCCCTTTATCTGATATGTCGTTTGCAAATATCTTCTCCCATTCTGTCGTTGTCTTTTGGTTTTGTTAACTGTTTCCTTTGCTGTGCAAAAGCTTTTGATCTTGATAAAATCCCAAGAGTTCATTTTTGCCCTTGCTTCCCTTGCCTTTGGCGATGTTCCTAGGAAGATGTTGTCGCGGCTGAGGTTGAAGAGGTTGCTGTCTGTGTTCTCCTCAAGGATTTTGATGGATTCCTTTCTTACATTGAGGACCTTCATCCATTTTGAGTCTATTTTCGTGTGTGGTGTAAGGAAGTGGTCCAATTTCATTTTTCTGCATGTGGCTATCCAATTCTCCCAACACCATTTATTGAAGAGGCTGTCTTTTTTCCATTGGACATTCTTTCCTGCTTTGTTGAAGATTAGTTGACCATAGAGTTGAGGGTCTATTTCTGGGCTCTCTATTCTGTTCCATTGATCTATGTGTCTGTTTTTGTGCCAGTACCATGCTGTCTTGATGATGACAGCTTTGTAATAGAGCTTGAAGTCCGGAATTGTGACGCCACCAACTTTGGCTTTCTTTTTCAATATTCCTTTGTCTATTCGCAGTCTTTTCTGGTTCCATATAAATTTTAGGATTATTTGTTCCATTTCTTTGAAAAAAATGGATGGTACATTGGTAGGAATTGCATTAAATGTGTAGATTGCTTTAGGTAGCATAGACATTTTCACAATATTTATTCTTCCAATCCAGGAGCATGGAACATTTTTCCATTTCTTTGTGTCTTCCTCAATTTCTTTCATGAGTACTTTATAGTTTTCTG